>NW_006159754.1:3647785-3648802 GCF_000334495.1 Tupaia belangeri chinensis | reverse complement strand
GATTTTTTTTTTTAAATAGAGTGTTTCTATCCCTAGTCAAATGTTGTTAGTGGTGCTTCATTTTCTTCCAAGGAGAGACGGTATCAGTTTAACTTCAAAATTATGAAACTTCAAACTTTCCAAAGAGGAAATGAGACCAACAGAAGTAAATTAAAAATATAGGGTGATGTTGAAAATGAACAGAGTGATCATGCAAGTCGTGAAAAATAATGCTGACAATTTTAAACGGTGACCAGGGAGAGGGTTCTGAAAACAAAAGTGAAGAACAAGAAATCTGATGTATGCAGAAGTGCAGATTATGGACAATTGCACAGAAACATCTATAAGAGCTGTCTAATGATCCTAATCACAAACTATATTTGAAGTCTTACATCACAATGAAAAGCTATTTTTCTTGTAGCGTATGGTTCTCTTTGGACTGTGTTCCTATACATTTTCTACATGGTGCTGCTCTTTCCAAAACTCTTCTGTGTTCAATATACACTACCATGAGCGTTCCTTCTTAAATTTTTTCCTTGTGTCTGCCATGTTTCTTTGTTGTTTTGAGTAAGTAGAAGTCCATTCTACGTGAGAATTGTAGTTTTCAGGTTTCTACATTCAGTATTTGAATCTCTCAGTATTGTGATTTGGGGGATTTTAGATGTTAGGAATTTTAGGCTTCAGAGATTTGGATCTTTAGGGATTTCAATATTTAGAACTATGTCTAGAAAACTGTATTTAGAAAGTCCTTTTGGGGGATCAGCAGATGGTAAAGCGGTTTTGTCACTGGACTCCCACATGGCTGACCCAATTCTAAAGTAAAGTAAAATAAAATATTATCCCCACACTTCTGAGACTTTCAACTGGTAGAGGCAAAGAGACCATAAACAAATAATATACAAGGAGGTGATTAAGGGGTATAAGAAAAAAACAATAGAAGGGAAGCATTTGTACTTGCCAGAGAGACAGAAAGTGCATGTACACACGCACCAACGTGAGTTTCAAGCTGCCAGGTCCAGGACTTGAACCACAGTCAGC
>NW_006159754.1:3631974-3644945 GCF_000334495.1 Tupaia belangeri chinensis | reverse complement strand
GTCAGCCATGTGGAAATCCAGCAACCAAACAAGCTATGCCATCTGGGGACCCCGAAAAATGGTTTTTTTTTTTTAAATAGAGTGTTTCTATCCCTAGTCAAATGTTGTTAGTGGTGCTTCATTTTCTTCCAAGGAGAGACGGTATCAGTTTAACTTCAAAATTATGAAACTTCAAACTTTCCAAAGAGGAAATGAGACCAACAGAAGTAAATTAAAAATATAGGGTGATGTTGAAAATGAACAGAGTGATCATGCAAGTCGTGAAAAATAATGCTGACAATTTTAAACGGTGACCAGGGAGAGGGTTCTGAAAACAAAAGTGAAGAACAAGAAATCTGATGTATGCAGAAGTGCAGATTATGGACAATTGCACAGAAACATCTATAAGAGCTGTCTAATGATCCTAATCACAAACTATATTTGAAGTCTTACATCACAATGAAAAGCTATTTTTCTTGTAGCGTATGGTTCTCTTTGGACTGTGTTCCTATACATTTTCTACATGGTGCTGCTCTTTCCAAAACTCTTCTGTGTTCAATATACACTACCATGAGCGTTCCTTCTTAAATTTTTTCCTTGTGTCTGCCATGTTTCTTTGTTGTTTTGAGTAAGTAGAAGTCCATTCTACGTGAGAATTGTAGTTTTCAGGTTTCTACATTCAGTATTTGAATCTCTCAGTATTGTGATTTGGGGGATTTTAGATGTTAGGAATTTTAGGCTTCAGAGATTTGGATCTTTAGGGATTTCAATATTTAGAACTATGTCTAGAAAACTGTATTTAGAAAGTCCTTTTGGGGGATCAGCAGATGGTAAAGCGGTTTTGTCACTGGACTCCCACATGGCTGACCCAATTCTAAAGTAAAGTAAAATAAAATATTATCCCCACACTTCTGAGACTTTCAACTGGTAGAGGCAAAGAGACCATAAACAAATAATATACAAGGAGGTGATTAAGGGGTATAAGAAAAAAACAATAGAAGGGAAGCATTTGTACTTGCCAGAGAGACAGAAAGTGCATGTACACACGCACCAACGTGAGTTTCAAGCTGCCAGGTCCAGGACTTGAACCACAGTCAGCCATGTGGGTCCAGCAAATCCACCATTACACCATCTGTTGGTACCAACATTTTCTAAAGTTTTATTACTAGTGTTTCTTTGCATTCCAAGATCCAAACCCAACCAAATAGGACCATTCAGTGTTAGAGTTGACATTTTTAAGTTACAAATGCATTTTCCTCAAAATAAACAGAATCATGTGACCTCTTTTTTGATAGATTTAAATGATGCGGCAAGCAATAAGAATAAATGAAATCTGGGACCAGCAGGTGGCCTGGTGGTTAAGGCACTGGACACTCCCACATGATCAACCATGGTTTGAGTCCGGGCCTTGGTGGCTTGCTTTCTAATGTTTTCTCTCCCTCTCTCTCTCTCTCTCTCTCTCTCTCTCTGTCTCTCTCTTTCTGGTCAAATTAATATAAATGAATGAATAAATAAAGTTAAATAATTTTTTAAAAAAGAATAAATGAAATCTTTGTTATAAAAAATGAGTCAAAACAATATTTCTGTTTTTGTTTTTTTGGGTCTTTTGGTCACTTTCTTGAAAGAATCTTTCGTTTCATTGATAGCAAAAGTCACTACTTACATTATAACACAAACAATGACTTAGGGAAATGAAAGATTATTATTTTTTTAAATTGCAAGAGAAGTCTCTAAAATTCAGTAAAGGGTATTTTAAATCTAGCATTCTCTCCCAAGATATTAAATGAGTGTTTCTTCTAAGATGGCAGCCTATGACACATATTTCCATTGTACCATTATCCTAAAAGCACTCGTACACATGCTAAATTGACTTAACAGGCAAGAGAAAAACCAATTTAGTCTTGCTTTCTGAGAGCTAATACACAAGTAATTGAACCTATGAATCACACCTTTTCTCAACTTCTTCCAATGATGAAATTTTATAAAGAATAAATTTAGAGCTAAAATGTAGCCAGGTTTACTATGCTTGGTAAACTTTTAGTATAAATTTAGGAGGCTTCTAACTGTAAGCAATACTTTTTAGACTTAAAGATTAGATGTTATGATGGGACTGTGAAAAATTAATCAGTAAATTAATTCTTTTATTTCTGCACAATATTTCTGTGATCTTAAATAAATGTATGATCATTCTCAAGCCTCTATTACTTCTTTGGAAGATCAGGAACAAAATATCTATATTTAGATACTACTATAGAGATTAAATTAAATCCTGCCATTTACTCATTAATTAATCTAAACAGACAGTGACTATTAGTCCCTTAAACTATTTCTAAGAGTGATCTTCAGGTATTGATTAATATGCACATACAAAAGTATAGAAATATACAGAAGTCACCCAGTATATTAAGCCTAAAATAATTTTAGTTAAACTATTCATGATTTCAATATCTACTTAAGCTTTTCGTTGATGAGTTATTTAAATTTATTAACCTAGAAAAGAGAAGCAACTTCTGAAATTGTTTTGAATTTAGACTGTTGTAAAATAATATAATAAATGGTATGAGATAATTTTCTGTCTGCATGTCTCCTATTTTAAACATCTTAACCATTCTGGTAGTTGTTGGATTAGGCTGGCCAGTGGTGCTGATGAGTGGCAATTACAGACACCAGTAGATTGACTGAATCACATGCTCTCACATATAGAAGACCTGTCGAGACTAGGGCCAAGGGACCAGCAGTTAGCGTAATGGCTATGTCGCTGGACTCCCATGTGGTTGACTGCGGTTCATATCTCAGACCCAGTGGCTTAAAAACCCACGCCGGGCACATGTGCGTGCGTGCCCAGGATCCCAAGAGGAGAACGGAGGAGAAGGGATTGCGGCATGGCCATTCCCCCTGGGGGGTGATTTCTCGCTTTCTGTCTGTCTCTCTCTGTCTGGCGAGCGCACGCGCCCTTATAGCAAAATCCTCTCAAAAAAAGAAAAAGAAAAGGGCCAAGAAAATCAAGTCTGGTGGTACGTAGACATATAAGCAGTAACCATTAGGTATGGGTTCAGGGGTCTTATTCCTATTCTCTATAGCCACGCTTCTGTCTTTGCCTTCTTAGGGAATCACCAATGCTGGTTGTGCTTAATGATCTCTTCGAGACTTATCCAATCAGTTAACTGTCCATTTGTGTGTGTGTGTGTGTGTGTGTGTGAAAGAGAGAGAGATGCAACATTTTCCTTTTTTTCTGAGTTTCTTAGTATTTTGGATAGACATTAGGAAAGATGATGCCAGGATATACTAATAAGATACCATTAAAATCCAAAAGCCAAATTTAACTTTTAGAATGGCAAATGTAGAAAGTTTGGAAAATAAGTAATGTAGCCTGAAACTCTGAAAAAATTGGCTACGTAAGAAACTTTATGAGAATGAAATTGTATTTACATAGGCTCAAATTCTCGCAAAGCCAGGGAAGGGAAGGGCTGCACAGGTAGGTAGTTACATAATGAGTTCAGCCAGTAAGCAAACATATTGGGGAAAAGAAAGAAGGGACATATAACTTAGGAATACAGAAGACAGTGGCAGATATGTAAGGAGGGCCAGAGAAAGTTAAGGCTTGGGACCAGCAGTTAGCGTAATGGCTATGTCGCTGGACTCCCACATAGTTGACTGCGGTTCGCGTCCCGGACCCGGAGGTTTAAAACTCATGCCAAGCATGTGTGCATGCGTGCCCAAGATCCCGAGAGGAGAATGGAGGAGAAGGGATTGTGGCGTAGCCATCCCCCTGGGGAGGTGATTTCTCGCTTTCTGTCTCTGTCTCTCTGTCTTTCTGGCGAGCGCACACACCCTATAGCAAAAACCTCTCCAAAAAAATAAATAAATAAATAAAAAGTTAAGGCTTAAAAAAAAAACATATGTACAGGAACCAGTAGTTGGCATAATGGCTGTATTGCTGGACTCCCATGTAGTCGACTGCAGTTTGAGTCCCAGACCTGGTGGCTTAAATTCATGCCAGACGCGTGTGCATGCGTGCCCAAGATCCCAAGAGGAGAATGGAAGAGAAGGGACTGCAGCGTGGTCATCCCCCCTGGGGGGTGATTTTTCGCTTTCTGTCTCTTTGTCTCTCTCTGTCTTTCTGGCAAGCACACAAGCTCAAAAAAAAATGTACAGTCATAAAAGTGAAAAGATTCAGTTGAAGAAGAGCTTCCTTGGGGATGAGAAGTTATGACAGAGAATAATGAACTGTCTAGTACCTTTCTTTTTCATTCCACCCAATAAAATCATTCTTAAAACTAGAAAGAAATTAGGGGAAAAGGGAGCATTAGTAAGAGGGAGCTAAAGGCCAAAATAGCCAAGAACAACTTCAAATATTACCTATTAATGTGTAATTAGTTCAGGTCTCCCATCTCGGATTCATTACATCCCAGAGGCTAACAGAACTTGCAGATGAAATTGTTGAGCAGCTAGCAATAACCCAGAAAGAAGGCTAAGAAACCAAAGAAAAATGAACAAAAACCAGGCAGATGTTGTTCTAGTTTTCAAAGAGAAATAGAAGATATAAGCCATTGTACATGCTTGGTTAGTCTGAGAACATCTGTAGTAAACATTTAGAGTGAATTGTTTACTTAGTAAAGAAAATGACAATTAATGGCGCCACCATGGATTTGATGAGAACAAATTATTCCCGACTATACTCTGCCTGAAACAGTTACTGGAATAGCATTTCAGCCAGGGGTAACTTCTTGCCAAAATCAAAGTTAGAGAACTGTGTGCTTAGAAAAAAAAAAAAAAAACCAACAACAACAAAAACAAAAAAGCAAGCAAATTAATGACAATAATAAAGTAAAGTTTTATGTGCATATATTAAATAAAAGACTATATTAAAAATAAAGATGTTATCTAGTTCCAGAAAAAAAAAAAAAACTATGTGCATTACAATTCTGTATCTGGCTATTTTCTTTAATTCTGTTCTCTTTCTGAAATTATTCAGGAAAAATTCTCTGGGATTATTTTCTGCTGAGACAGATTCTCTCAGAATATTTATGGTTCACATTTTCATTTGCTTCATTTTTTTAAAGATGTTATCTAGTTCCAGAAAAAAAAAACAACTATGTGCATTACAATTCTGTATCTGGCTATTTTCTTTAATTCTGTTCTCTTTCTGAAATTATTCAGGAAAAATTCTCTGGGATTATTTTCTGCTGAGACAGATTCTCTCAGAATATTTATGGTTCACATTTTCATTTGCTTCATTTTTTTCAGATTAAATCAAATTCACTGAGAAATCATGAGAGTATCTGTTAAGATATCTAAAGTATAAAATAAATGCATAAATTCAATAGCATGTTAAGGCAAAATAGCTACTGTTTAGAATATTATGTACAATTTACAGTAGCTACAAATCATATAGAACTCGTGAATAAGTATGATTAGAAATATGAGGGAATTACCAAATTGCCCCACCAAAGAACCCATCGCATTTTTTAAAAGAACAATTTTATTTTTTTTATTCACTCATCTATTTTAATTTGACCAGAGAATACAGTGCGTGAATACTGGAGACATAGCTGTGGATTAGGAAGAAACAAAATGATACTGTATTCCCTTTAATTTACCCCAAATTTATATAGTCAGTATATGCCATTTTCATTCTCATCAGGACTTTCTCTGGCACTTGACATAAATGCTTTTAAAGTTTATCAAGAAGAAATAAATATTTATATACGACCTGCTTGTCCTGAATCCATTGCATTTTAAGAGTATTGTAATGAAAACCTACGGTATTGCCAGAACAGATAGACAAATTATTTTCTACAAATAAAAGATCAGTAGTTTTTCTCCGCATGGTAATCATTGCCTTCCTCATCACCATCAGTTACATTTAATATCTACTGAGTGACAGCCACAAATCTGAGTCACTTATTAACTCATCTAATACTCATGATAATCCGGAATCATAGCCCTAGCCATACCCAACAATTTTCAGTGTAATTATTTAGCCCAATGAGTGTTAACAGTACAAGTGTAATTCTACTGAAGGAAATAAGAAGGGCTGACATCAAGGGGCTGACTCAAACAGAATAAAGAGAGCTGGACTGGGTTGTAAGAGTAAAGTACATGGCTTGAGAGAATCACATGCCCCTTTACTTCAGTACTAAAAGACTAGCTTAGGATTTATGGTGATTAGAAAAGGAAACTGGGGACAAGCAGGTTCTTCCTCCAAAATGGATTTACTCTGACCACCCAGTACCATCTTATGATGCTCAGAGAGGAGCACTGGCAGATATCGGTGATAGATTTTACCATGTGAGGTGAACATGTACAGGTGGTGCCGAGTTCATAGCTGAGTGAAGCACCTCAGTCCAACAGCAAAGCCAGCAAAGTTTTAAGCAACTAAAAGACAACCAACTGGGACCAATCTTCAGGTCTACGACCTGTTCTAGTAGGTGTCTACAAGGTGTCTTGATGTGTAAGAAGACCATGGTTTGGGAGTCACTAATTATGAAATCCAAACACCTGTCTCCCATTTTTGCATGTAGTGATTTTAAAAAAGCCTCCTCCATCCTCTTTTGAGTGGTCATACACTTCAGACCATTCATTCCTTATCATCATAGCATTCACGAGCACTCAACAGCCACTGTAATTCATGGACCCCATGTCTAACCAAAGCGGGAAGGTTAGGGCCTATATGCCAAGAAAGCATCCTATGCTTTGAGAGTATGGATGATTTGCAGGGAGGGGTGGGGAGGGAGTTTTCTTTTTCTGTGGATGAAGTTTTGTTTTGTTTTCAGATTCTCATTGCTACAGATGGTCAACAGGAGTGGAGAAATTAGAAGAGCACTGTTTAAAGGTGAAATGATAGACAATACCCAGGAGATGGCATGCACTCCCCAGGAATTCCCAGAGAAACGGAGATGAAGAAACAGATATCCTGATATTTAAAGAGACATCTCAAAGACTAGAAAACTTAGGGATGCTCGGGATATATGAAATTGTGTGTGTATGTGTAGTCCTTCTGGGAGGATAGTCTTTGAAATGTATTTCATGGTTGGTGCCATTTATTTCTCTTTTCTAAAAATTATTTATTTCATTTTATTAATTAGTATTATTTTTAATTTACTATAGGGCATGTGCACTCATCAAAGAGAGATGAGAGAGAAAGAGAGAGAGAGAGAAAACAAACCTTCAGGTCTGGGACTATGATTGGCCATGTTGGAGTTCAGTGCCTTAACCACTGTACCACCTGCTGGATCCCTCTTTATTTCTTTTCCCCACAGTCCCATGCTGCAGCCTGGCAGCAGAGAGACAGGGTGCCCCTTGGGGAAGGACTGTGGATTGAGGAAAGAACCAACGGAGAAAAGCAGGGGTCAGGCAGACCAAGCATCTCTGATGGAGATCGCCACAGTCCCAAGCCATTCTGTGCTCATTCTTTAATAGGAGAGGCAAAAACCACATGCTTTCCGTATTGACTACAGCTGTGGAGCATCAGACAGGCCTTTCCTGGCCTTCTCTGGTTAATACTCAGTTTTCTTAGGGACCAGCAGTTAGCATAATGGCTATGTCGCTGAACTCCCATGTAGCCAACCACGGTTCAAGTCCCAGACCCGGTGGCTTAAACTCACACCAGGTGCATGTGCGTGCGTGCCTAAGATCCCGAGAGGAGAAGGGATTGTGGCATGGCTATATCCCTTGGGGGGGGATTTCTCCCTTTCTGTCTCTCTGTCTTTCCAGCAAGCGCACGTGCCCTATAGCAAAAACCTCTCAACAACAACAACAAAAAAAAACACATCCTCTACACAAATGAACTTCAAAAACATGCAAAGTGAAAGATGTCTGATGCAAAAGACTGCATATGTTGTTGATTCATTTATGTGAAATATCCAGAAAAGGAAAATCAATAGAGTTAGAAAGCAGATCAGCGATCACCAAGGGCTAGAAGTGGGAGAAAGAGTTGACTGTGAAGAGACACAAGGAAATGGTCTGCAGTGAAGCATAATTTCTATAACTGGATTGTGATGATTATTACATAACTCTGTAAGTTTACTCACAATATAAACTATACCTCAATAAAGCTGCTTAAACAGAAAAAGACATGGTCATGATCTCTCTAGGTTCTCTGTGGAATGGGACTCCCGCCTCATATATCAACGTTCACACCATAATCCCCAGGTCACTGGATGGCTTAATGATTAAGGAAGTACAAGCAATGCCAGCTAGATGGGATGCTGGGAACCATTTTGCGTTCACCCAGGAACAACATGTTAGCAATACCCGATAAATCCTTGGACATATCAAGTATAAATCTCAGCTCATCAATTCTGTGTGTAAGATTGATCACATCTTTGTTTTTCATAATCCAAATCAATACCTACTTTCAACCTTTGTCTTGCCTAGCTAGTGAAACAATTGTCCCCAGCACTTACTGCTTTTAGAACTCTCATTTCTTGCTCATCTTGAAATTAGGCCACAGGACCAATACACTGACGGTAGTGGTGACAGCCGGCCCTCGGTCAACAGTTCGCACAGTGCCAGGGTCCCTTTCTGCAGAACTCCTTCAGGCCGACAGCCCTTTGCTCTTTCAGTGCCACCTTCACACACAAGAATCTTTGCTACAAAGGCCTGTGCTCCTGCCCAGTCTAGACATTGCAAATTGGTGGCTTGGAGGCTACCTTTGACCCGTAGATGTGTTTTGTTTTGTTTACTCTTGTTTAAAAACATTTAAACCAACTTTTCAAAGTTAAGAGCATTTACTAAAAATAAAGTGTCTGAGTCTTCCTCAAAATCAGAATAGCTAGCAATAATGGGTCACTTTCCATGGCTGCAGGAGCTGAGAAGGGGCTGTCCTTATGCCTCTTCTGTTTGTCATTATAGGCCCACCAACCTTATTATCTCCCAACACTAAGGCAAGGACCAGTTGGTGGTGTTACAATAGCTGCAGAGAGTTTTAGTATGCCAGGTCCTTATCAACTACTAACACATCTGCCTTTGCCATAAGAGGTGTTTGAGATTCCTGGTACAGCTCTAACAGGCAGTCAAGTCCTGTACTGCCTCCCCATGGCCACCCAGCAGACTGGACACTGTGAACCGAATGTTGGTGTCATCTTAACATTCTAATTTCAAGTAGAAGGTGGGACCTAAACAAAAAAGAGAGAAGAATGCAAAAGAAAAAGAAAGAAACAATAAAGAAAAGAGAAAGAAAAAGAAGAAAGAGGAAGAAAGGAAAGAAAGAAAGAAAGAAAGAAAGAAAGAAAGAAAGAAAGAAAGAAAGAAAGAAAGAAAGAAAGAAAGAAGAAAAGGAGGGAGGAAGGAAGAAAAAAGGAGAAAGAAAGAAAGAAAGAAAGAAAGAAAAAAAGAAAGAAAGAAAGAAAGAAAGAAAGAAGAGAAAGAAAGAGGGAAGGAAGGAAGAAAGAAGGAAAGGAGGGAGGAAGGAAGAAAGGGAGAAAGAAAGAAAGGGAGGAAGGAAGAAAGGAGAAAGAAAGAAAGAGAGAGGGAAAGAAGAAAGGGAGGGAGGAAGGAAGGAAGGAAGGAAGGGAGGGAGGGACTATGAAAAGTAACTAAGTCATGAAGGTAGAACCCTCATGATGGGATTAGTCCCCTTAGAAGAAGAGACACTAGAGAGTTACTTTTTTCTGCTCTCTGCCATGTCAGAAAACAGCTGTCTCCAAACCAGAGAAAGGCTCCTCACCAGACTCAGAACCTGCTTGACACCTTGACCTTGGCTCCCCAGCCTCCAGAAGTGTGAGAGACAAGTGTGTGTTGTTTAAGCCGCTCGGTCTATGGTCATGGGCTCTAGCAGCGCAAACTGACAGAGACCTGGACGCCATCCCTGCTGCTCCCCTCTCTCCACTAGAGCTTACTGGCTAGTCTGTGAAGGGTGCTTTTGTAATGCTTTTGCTTATTTTATTTTGACTAGAAACTGTTGTTTAGTCAGCCTCTGAGGCTTAGTCTTCTAATAATCTAAAGCAGGAAAAGACTTTTTCTCAGGTAGCATGAAAGTTTGCCCCTCCATGACTTTTCTTGAGAAAGGGGAAACAGATTCAGAAATTTCAGCTTAAAAGAAAGAAGGGAGAAGTGAAAGTACTATGGAAAGAGGGAGCATTGATTAATATCTCAAAATATTAGGCCACCAGAGGAAGTTTGTTTTCAGATATCTAATTACAGGACCTACGAGTTGAGCCAAATCACTCATCAGTTATCACAGACACAGTCTTTTTTATTTAGTCAGAATAGAGTCTGTGCACTGAGTGATTATCCCTTACACTTACAAAAGTCCTATCACTGGGCTGTTAATGCTGGAGGAATGTGTAATTATGTAACTAAATGCCAGGGTCTCCTGCAAATGGGGAGAGTATGCTTCAGCTCAGACCTTGATCAGGAACGAGGTCACCCTACGAAAATAAGCTGGGTCCCTGGGAAACCCTTCCTGCAGCTGCACATGTGCCAAAGAGCAGTCAGTAAGCAGGGCAGCACTCTAAAGAGGGCATGATCCCTGTCAGAGGAAGTGCTCTGACCAGTCAATGCTCAGGTCAGAGAGGACTGCAGGAGGCCAGCAAAAGGAACTCGGTTCTGGGGTTTACCACAGATACAGGCAGTCCCTGAGCACTGAGTCAACACTATAGAGGGGAAAGGAGGACTCCTCACCTGCACTTGAAGTGAATTTTGAGCACTTACAGATGGGAAGGCCCAGGGCTCTCTGGAAACAGTCTTGAAGGCCCAGAAAACAAAGAAGCTGCATCCCAGTACAGCATGTGAACAGGCTGCAGGGAGGAAATTGCTGGGCTGAGACAGTACAGCATGCAAATTCCAGGCCGGTGTGAAGTCAATCAGCCTCTGATAGGCTTATTGCCAGATCCTGTGGGGCTGGTACCAGAAGTTGTTAGCTAAAACTCATTAAATGATGTTAATAGCTGTTACTCTAGGATTTGGCTTCAGTGAGTCTCCCTAAGTCTTTTGATAAATTTTCCTAATTTAAATAAATATAAACACCCCTTCCCAGTTACCTGGAGTGTGTCTTGGAATCTACCTATGAGAGTTAACATTCTAATCCTCTTTAGAATCCTCCTTTAGCAGTAGGCATGCCACAGATTACGTAGACAGTACCACCCTTCCCTAAATTCTTAGTGAATTGCTTTTCTGCAGACTGTTTCTTTTACTAGTAAAATCTGGATGATAACTAGAAGTCACTCACATATTAATTATTCACTGATCAAGATCTATCTGGTAAACAAACACTATTATTCTTATTTGAATATACAATAATTAACACAGAAATAAACAAAGTAAACCTAAAAATTATTTATAGTTTCTATGAGAGAAAAGAAACTATGTCAAAGACAAAGTTGTGGGAAACTGAGAAAAAAGCCATTAGAGATGTTTAGGACTGATAATCCCAGGGAAATGTCCAATTTAGCAAATTGGTGGGTTATTGCAGTACTGCAGTGTTTCTGTACTGGCCCATAGTCTAAGAGTAAGGGTATTAAGAAGCACCGTAAGTGAACGAATCAATACCAATCATACCAGCATAACCTTTGCAATTCCAGGTCATTTTTTTGTCTTTGAGCTCTGAAGGTGAGGTTGACTGCAGTGTCCAAGTAGCAGTTCCCTGTCGTTCATTAAGTCAGTGAGGGTGGCACAGCAAACTGAGAAAGACGTACTCTTTCAACGCCTAAACCGAAGCCTCATTGCTCAGTGATGCATGTTCCTTCCAGTTCATGTATTGACAAGGGCCATAAAAAGATGCTTGGATGAAATATATTTCCCTTTAGTATATTAACATTCCTTGGGGTGGGGGGTTGGGAAGCTCTGCCTAGTGGACAATTTAATTCCTCATGGAGCACATAGGTCTCTGTAGATAGAGGGAGGTCTGTGTGTCCTGGACATTCCAGCTCATATCTAGAAAAGCAAACTCTCCAGCAACTGGTCATCCTCCTCCCCCAGACACACACACACACACACACACACACACACACACACACACACACAACTGGTCCCTGAACCAGGAGCTTCCCAAGAGGTGCCCACCTCCTCATGCTTGTCTTCTCTGTTGCCTGCTGGGCAAACTGAGTCTCAGAAGAGTTCCTGACTGAACCCTTGTCCATCTCCTTCTAACTTTTGTGTTTTCATTTTTTTTTTTTTGGAGAGATTTTCACTGTAAGGCGCGTGCGCTCGCCAGACAGAGAGAGACATAGAGACAGAAAGCGAGAAATCACCCCCCAGGGGGGATGGTCACGCCGCAATCCCTTCTCCTCCATTCTCCTCTCAGGATCTTGGGCACGCACGCACACGCGCCCGGCGTGAGTTTTAAGCCACCGGGTCCGGGACACGAACCGTGGTCGACTACGTGGGAGTCCAGCGACATAGCCATTACGCTAACTGCTGGTTCCCTGTTTTCATTTTTTAATGTTCTTTCTTTTATTCTCTCCCACATCTGCCTCTGTCCCACATATTAGCTGGACAGCAATCAACTGAACACCTGCCTTTTTGCAGGGTGAAATGGCAAGGCCCAGGCTCTGGCAATCAGGATGAGACAAATCCAGCCTACCTCATCCCTGTCCTTATGCCACCCCACTCTCCCTAGTCTCTCTTGTCCTCTAGGTCAAACATTGCCAGCACCAGCTCCTGGCATGTGAACAACATCTTAATGGGTATGGCGAATATTGTAGTTCATGGTAAAAAAAAAAAAAAAACACTGAAAGACTAAGAGGGCAGTGAGGGAAACAGAAAGCTGAGGATTGCAGCATGTGAACTCATCCCCTTGGGGGCTGGCAGGATTCCCAGTAATAAGGACTATAAATCCAATAAGGAAATCATTGATAACAAACACAGTCAAAACATAGCTCAGACAGAAGTCAGAAACATATCAGAGTTGAAAATTATTAGAATTTTATCAATGACCTTCGTTGTAGCTTGTATCACTTGCTACGTAGTTTTATAATTTACATCCTTTAACCTTGTGATGTCCAATATGGTAGCCACTAGCCATTTGTGGCTATTTTTATTTAAATTAG
>NW_006159754.1:3631508-3631921 GCF_000334495.1 Tupaia belangeri chinensis | reverse complement strand
TTGCCAGTTGTGACTAGTGGCTGCCACACTGGACGGAACACAGACCATTTGCAGCATCTCAAAAAGTTCTGCTGGGGGCCAGCAGGTGGCTTGGTAGTTAAGGTACTAGACTTCCACATGACCAACCATGGTTTGAGTCTCAGACCTGGCTGTTTGCTTTGTCACTTTCCCTCTCCCTCTCTGTGTGTATCTCTCTTTGGTGAATGTGTGTGCTCTAGAGCAAATTAATAATAATTAATAAAATTATATAAATAATTATGGTAGCCACTAGCCATTTGTGGCTATTTGAATTTAAATTAGTTAAAACTAAATTAAAACTTCAGATCCTCAGTTGCCCTGGTCACATGTTAAGGGCTCAATTGCCACTTGTGACTAGTGGCTGGCACACCCGGCGGAACACAGCCCACTTTCCT
>NW_006159754.1:3622659-3631098 GCF_000334495.1 Tupaia belangeri chinensis | reverse complement strand
ACTTGAGCGGCGGTCAGCCATGGGGGACTCCAGTGATGTAACCACTATACCATCTGCCAGCCCCATAAATAAATAATTTGAAAAATAAATAAATAAGTAAATCTCTGCTAAATAGTGCTAGGTTAGAAAATAAGGATACACTTCTATTTCTATTTTTATGTTGGTTTGTATTACCTTAACACTGATACATATTTTGAATATTACCTATTCTATTTTTTTTTCAAATAATTTAAACTAAGATGTGAATGGTATGTCCTTATACTCAATTCAAGAAAGTAAAATAATGACAAAGTGCGGTGAGGTATTCACAAGATAGGAGGGAATTTGCATCTAATACTATTATGTGTTGTAGTCATAACTTCATTTACTTCTCAGTTAATTCAAAAATAAATGTAATATGTAGTCTGCCCCCTAGGAATTTAGTTGAGAACCTCAGCCAAGATACATAGTAGAGTGACTTACTGACAAAGAGCTGTAAGACCAGAAATCAGAATGGTCTGCATTCAGATCCTTCCTTAGCTTTGTGAGATCTTGAACGCAATCTGTCTTAATTTCACTTATCTCATCTATAAAATTGCTATAATGAAAATGCCCACCTCATTACTTCTTCAGTAAAAGTGACTGCAAATCTAATTCCTAAACATAGATACAATCCTTTGTAAAAACTTAAGAGCTGTTAATAAATCAAGAAACAGTTCATATTGCTGCAATTAATCCTAAGTTTATTAATTATATCCATCATCTTCCTTTTCTACCATTGTATCACTTTGGGCCAGCACTTTTGATAATCTAAGTTGTTTTCTTACTGGGGTAGGTTGACCATCCATCTCAATTTTCTTATGATTGAAATATTTCTAGGATTCAAGACTCAACTGTAAATTCCATTTAGCCAGAAACAAAGGAATTTCCTGGAACTCAAGACTTTCAGTACTAAATTGGCAAAGTCCTAAGTAAACTGGGGTGAGGTCACCCTACAGGGTTAACACAAATGTTCAACTCCAATTGCTCTAATCCCCTACTTGTTTGCTGGTCGGCCAAGTTGGTGTTATTGCCCATTTATGATTATTAGTGGGCATGGACGCATCCAGTCTTCTGTGTGGTGAATCCTCAGTGCTCTAAGGTAATGCTGTATGGGATGACATGTTAAAAGACGAAGAACTGTGCAATTCCAGTTAGCAGTACTGCTAGGGGCACTGTGGGTAGGCTGGGTAAAACCTGTATGTAGAATACATAACACCTCTCGTGAGAAACCTCCAAGGTGCAAGGCATCTGATACAGTGGCACTGGCATCAAGCCACTTCCTGATTTCCCTGAAGAACGGTGCTATGTTAGGGGCTCAGCATTGGGCTCTGTTGCTAATACCTGAACATTCAGCTGTAACAGCTCTCTAACTGGCCTTGGTGAGAGGGGACCCTGTGATGTTAAGCTCACTCAAGATGTGACATTGAGCTCACTCAAGACTTATTTTCCTATCATGTGTGTCCTATGGTAAACATGAATGTGACGTACCAATATTTACATACTTGGTGCTGCCAATTAAAAAAAAAAAGTCCAGATTTAGATAGATAAGCGGGAGTTTTAGTCAAGAAGACTATTAAAATAGGAACTGAGAAATTGTTGCAATAGAAAGAATGGTCTGACCATAAGCTCAACCATAAGACCTGCAATATCTTAAAGGTTAGGCAGAAAATACTTCTTTTATAGAGAAAAGTAAAGAGGATTAGAAAGAACTTGGTGTAGGGTAGTGGGATTAGCTGGTAATGTGACAGAAAAGTTCATCTACAAACGTTCACTGCAGTCAGTCAGTTTGTAGGAAAGTTGTTTAGAAGGTTGCTCTTGGATTTAATGCTGTTTAATCTCAGGGGCAGGTCACAGTTCTGGAGCCTAATGTTTGGTCAAGTTTAGTCAATGGAGATACAGTTTAGGTAATTAGTTATGAGGCAAAGAATGAGAATTTGGAGAGTTGTTTTGGTCTTGTTGTAGTTATGCAAGGGGGTCTTCTTTGAGTCTTATTTAAGTAATTGGGACAAGGCCGGTTCTTTGCTGTAAGCTACATACTGTGCCACTGATGGGTGAAGGTTTTCTTACTGTCACTATTTTCCAGGGGCACAGAGCCCACCTTTCATTCATTGTTAGCACTTGTTCCTATAATTCAAGGCAAATGAATATCATTCATCACTGAACAACTCAGAGACAATCACAAAGCTTTTATGAAGAAAAAGAGGATCTAAGAAGTGGTCTCCTGAGGACTCTGGTTGGCATTATCCTAAACTAGTTAAACCAGGTATAGAGAAGTGGGGCCAAGGGTCAATTGTCTTAGGGCTACAGATCATCTTAAAAGAGAGATGTCTAAAATGAACATCATTACATAAAAGATCGTATTGAAATACAAAACCAGGAGTTGAACCATGAAAGTGCTTTGTTCAACAGATTCTAAGAGACTGGTGAAGAAAAATCTACTAGATGGAATTGTTTCTTGAGTATCTGGAGGCTAAGATATAGATCTTCTTGGTGATGTTGTCCACAATGTTGGCTACTTCTTATTTAAGGGCATGGATGACCTAAGCATTTCATTTGACTTCTTTAATAATGCAGACAACAGCTTGCCCAGGGAAAATTCTGGTTTAGTTCATAATGTTTCTCCAGATCCTGCATGGAAAGGTCAGTTTTCAGTCAACCTAGAGTCACCATACTGGCAGTCAATTTTTAGTCTTGGTGACACCAAGTCAGAAAGGAGGGAATGGGGGCCAGAAGTTGGCATAATGGCTGTCGCTGGACTCCCATGTAGTCGACCGCTGCTCGAGTCCCAGACCTGGGGGCCTAAATTCACACTGGGCATGTGTGCATGCATGCCCAAGATCCCGAGAGGAGAATGGAGGAGAAGGGATTGTGGCGTGACCATTCCCCCTGGGAATGGTAATTTCTTGCTTTCTATCTCTCTCTCTCTGTCTTTCTGGCGAGCACACGTGCCCTATAGCAATAACCTCTCCAAAAAGAAAGGAGGGAGGAAAATAAGAAGTAAAAATTTGGACTGTTGTAACCAGATATTAAGGGAAATTGGAAGAATTGACATTTTGAAAAGGTTGACAGTTCATGCAAGGTGACAGACTCTAACCCAATTTGTAGTCAGGTATTATTAGGTAAAACAGCATTTTTCCATAATAGAAGAGAAACTAAATGAAATCTCTAGATAGAGTTTACCTATTAGTTACTTGCAGTTTACAAAAAGGCTGCAAAAAAGATCAAAGACAATGAATTGAACCAGGATATGATAACATAGAAGGCTGTGCTTCTCTCTAAGGTTCATACTTCGATCAACATACCTCTTCCAATTTCTTATCCCCAGCCTTCCAGATCTGTCCTCTCCAGACTTCTAGCCAATCAAACCATTGGACACGCTGAGAGACAGTTGTTTCCAGGTTACCTCCCTCCTGTACGACGTGGACAAATGTTTTCCGTAACTCTCGTAGCTCTGACCACTGTGAAGATTTTCCTTCACCATTGCCCTTAACAGCCAATCCTGAAGGGGGCCCTTATGCAACAACAGACTCTTTTCAATTCATGCAAATATATTGCACCAAACCCAGATACAAAGTAGGCCTTTGTTTTTTATTTCCTCCTTCAGGTTTTAGGCATGAGCCTACACAGAGCTGTAGGTGTCGTGGGAGGAACTGACACGGAAGTCAAGGCTGCCTACTGATGCTATCTGCTTGTGATTTCTGTTACTGTTTTCAAAATATTGAAGATATGATTTCCTTTGTGAAATGGATTGATGGTAGGGCTATGCCACCTTAAGACTCAGTAGACTTGATAATGTTTGGTGTAAGATGAGCAGCTCAAGCTTCATTGTCAGTTTTTAATCCCTGTGCTTAGACGCTCAATATCAGTCAAGGCCCATTGGTTTCCACGCAGCTGTTTCATAAGCAGAAATTAACTGTAGAGCTCTAAGAGCCTCTGTGCTACCACTCTCCCACTGAGGCTTGCTAGACTCCAGTATCTCCCGTCTACACCTCTAGCACTCTCATATCTGCAGGCTTATATGGCCTGAAGCAGGGCAGATTGTACCACAGCATGGGTCTGCTTGTGGGTACCTCCAGTTTTGGACTCTCATCAAAACTGAAACCATTTTTACCTAATCTGATAAATGAGTTGAAGGCAGTATTTTTAAGAATGGCATAAATTGCTTAAAAAAAAAAAATCACATAGGCTCAGTCAAACACTGCCCCTTTTTCAGTCATTCTTTTGTGAAGCTCTATTTTTTTTTTTATTTTTATGAGACAGAGAGAGAGAAAGAGGGAGGTATCAGGACAAGGTCTTGCCATGCCACAGTCCTCCCCGAGGCCTCTCAGACAGCCAGGACCATGTGTGTGTGAGTGCACCTAGGGTGTGAACCCAGGATCTGATCCCAGGGCCTCCTTTGTGGCTCTAGGTTTGCACAACACTGCCCTGTGTCACCACAGCTGGGCCACTGTGCCTCTTTCAGAATGGAGAGACAAGATACAAAAATATATTCTTTCCATTAGAGGGTGTCTTCTGGCATCTTCCAGACCAGTGGATCACTGAAAAAATTTAAAGCACTGCTGGACCTATGGCATGCCTGTATGTGACTATACTCTAGTCACCTACTTGCTGGTCCCTGAGCCCAATTTGCATGTTGCTACCAAAATAGTGGAGCAAAATGATATTCCCAGGAAAATGAAGACAATCCAGATTCCTCCCAACAACATTATGACTAAAAAGAGTAAGCCTGAAAGCCCAAAGGCAAGCAGAGCATGCACACGGCCTTGCTATGTAAAGTGAATCCGTCCTGTGTCTGTGTGCTCTGCTCCTCCAGGAAGGAAGAAGAACGCATGGTCCAATGGTTGCCAGAGGCTCTGCCAATCTGCACTAGCTCAGGCACCACATCTGGCAAAGCAGTTGTAATTGTGCTTCCATTTGATTACATTTCTCTATACTCAGAACAATTTGTTTTCCTAATGAACGTGAGGAAATACGGTGAACCTTGAAATTGTTTTTGGAGCATCCTCTACATACACACACAGGCATACATGCAGACACACACAGTGAAGGAGAGTAAGAACTGCCTTCTTATTCCATCCAAACTTTCTTCCTCAGTGTTTATACTTACCCTTTCTGCTTCTTCTTTTCCCTTTAATCTGTAAGTATCTTCAAATTTTCCTAGCTTTAATAGCAAGGAAAACCGAAATACAACCCTTCACTTTTCAATCTTTATTTTAAAGCTATAATCCCTTCACATTTTTCCCCTTTACCATGTGTCTTATCAAAAAATCTGCACATAGTTTATTTTATTGCACAGTTACAGCTGCTTTGCCAGATGTGGCGCCTTAGCTAGTGCAGATTGGCAGAGCCTCTGGCGACCACTGGACCATGCGTTCTTTTTCCTTCCTGGAGGAGCCGAGCACACAGACATAGTAGCAATCTATCCTGATTACACATTTTAGAACTAGGAAATAACACTTGAGTCCAGACACCCACTGAACTTCCAATGAAATGGACTTGAAATCACTCTTCACCTATTATCAGACACCTATGAATTTTCAATCCAACCAGAGGACCACAAGGACAGTGTCAGCCCAAATCGCATATCTAACACCATGGAATACATAGCGAATCTTCTTTCAGGAGTGTGTTGTAACCTCATAAAGTTGAGACCAGTAGGTGGTGTAATGATTGCATCACTGGACTTTCACATAGTTGACCACAGTTTGAGTCCTGGATCTGGCAGCTTAAAACTCATGCTGGTGTGTGTGCATGCATGCCCAAATTCCCGAGAGGAGAAGGAAGGAGAAGGAGTTACAGCATGGCCAACCTCTCTGGGGAGTGATTTCTTGCTTTCTGTCTCTCTGTCTCTCTTTGTCTTTCCAGCAAACACATACACCTTGGAGCAAAACTCTCTCTATAAAAATGAAAAATTAAAAGAACAATCTGTAACACATGAAGTCCTTGAAAACAGCACAAGCTGCTGAGAGCAGAGCAAGTGCACTATGACAAACAAGCTGAATCTGTCTATTTCAATGATTTCTTTCAACATTCTCTATATGCCAAGGTTTTTAAAAACCTATGTGTGCATACCAATATGCATTAATTACTATGATTTCATTAAAACTTGATCATCTTTTAGAGCAATTTTATTCTTTGGAAATGTCTCAAACATTCTTGACCCTTTGAGCTTTCATTTAAATGTCAAAGTCAGCCTGTCAAGTTCCAAGAAAATCCTACAGTGATCTGGATGATTCTGACTTCTGAAGAGTTATTAGGGATGGGTCAACACTTTGAGGTTATTGGTACCTACAAAATAGAAAGGGTCATGAGAATGAAGGGTGAATGAGAACCAAAAGAAGTAGCTAAGACAACTGGTTTATCCCTACAAAGTTCTTCAGATTTTGCAATAAAGAAAACTTTTTTGATAAGACACATGGTAAAGGGGGAAAATGTGAAGGGATTATAGCTTTAAAATAAAGATTGAAAAGTGAAGGGTTGCATTTCGGTTTTCTTTGCTATTAAAACTAGGAAAATTTGAAGATACTTACAGATTAAAGGGAAAAGAAGAAGCAGAAAGGGTAAATATAAACACCAAGGAAGAAAGTTTGGGTGAAATAAGAAGGCAGTTCTTACTCTCCTTCACTGTGTGTGTCTGCATGTATGCCTGTGTGCGTATGTAGAGGATGCTCCAAAAACAATTTCAAGGTTCACCGTATTAAAGAGGAAAAAAATTCCAATAAAAATCAGTCTTATAGAATGTCTTTTTGTGGGGAACGGCAGGTGGCATGGAGGTTAAGGCACTGGATCCCACATGACCTGCTGCATAGTTTGAGTCCCAGACCCAGTGACTTGAAAATCACATCAGGTTCATGTACAAAATCCTGAGAGAAGACTGGAGGGAAAAAGGGATTGTGAGAATTATGGCATGGCTATCCCTTCTGGGGGTGATTTCTCACTTTCCCTCTCTGTCTCTCTGTGGCAAGTGCATGTGCCCTAAAGCAAATAAATAAATAAATAAATAAATAAAAATTTTTTAAAAAGCCTTTTTATGGGATTGTTCTGTAAGTATGGAGGGAAATTATTAAATCTGAGAAGACTGGGGAACTGTAAGAACACATAATTATTGCAGCCAACATCAGCCATCATAAGAGATTTTCTTAAGAAGAAAATGAGATATGATTTGACATTTAGTAGGCCTGTGTCTAAAGGAACATCCTAAGTTAATATTCTCACCAATTTTATGAGTTTCTATGTAATTCCATAATACTTACTTAAATTTCTTTGTGTGGCTAAAACTTTAGTCAACTTATCTAAAATATTTAGGAGAGGAGCCAAATGGTGATGCAGTAAAACGTGATGCTCTCGGCAGTTGATCCATATAAGCAGATTCTGGGTTCCCAGTGTAGTCAGACCACCCTGAATACACTTCTGGCCCAGGGCTGGTTGAAGCTGGGAAGAGATAATCATGTCAAAAGCCTGTTGGGGGTCTTGTCTCTCTGCCTTTCTTTCTCTCTCTTGTTCACAGCAAAAAATAAATTTAAAAATTTAAAATTAAAATAGTAAAGTAAAATAGTTGGACAAAATTTCTTCACTTCATAATTGGACATTAGGTTTCCTTTTAGAAAAAAAAAATGAACAAAATAGTTTTGCATTAAAATCATTTGTCCTAGGGACCAGCAGATGGTGTAATGGTTACATCACTAAACTCCCACATGAACTGTGGTTAGAGTCCTGGATCCGGCAGCTTGAAATCATGCTGGCATGTGTGCATGCCTGCCCAAGATTCTGAAACAAGAATGGAGGGGAAAGGATTGCGGTATGGCCATCCCCCCTGGGGGGGTGATCTCTTGGTTTCTGTCTCTTTGTCTCTCTCTGTCTCTACAGCAAGTACACTCACTCTATAGCAAAAATATCTCTTAAAAATTTTTCCCCTTGGTGGCCAGCAGGTGGCGTAGTGGTTAGGGCACTAGACTTCCATGTAGTCAACAGCAGTTCTAGTCCTGGACCCAGCAGCTCCAAACTCATGCCAGGCGTATGTGCATGCATCCCTAAAGTCGCAAGAGGAGAATAGAAGAGAAGAGATTGCAGTGTGGCTATCACCCCTAGCAGGGGATTTCTCACTTTCTGTCTCTCTGTCTCTCTCTGTCTCTCTGGTGAGCACATGTACCCAATAGCACAAATCTCTCAGAAAAAAATTATATCATTTCTCCTTCAAACACACAGTTTTTAAAATTTAAAATATAATCATTTTGGCTCAGCTGCAACATGGTAGGACACTGCTATACAATACTGGAGTCATTTTGGAGGCCTAGGATTCAGATCTCGAGTCAACCTGAACACACTGCATCCCATAATGCTGGCTGGCCAACGGACTGCACAGAGGATCACAGTATGACAGGCCCTGCCAAGGGTTCTTCTCTCAACCTTTCAAGAAAA
>NW_006159754.1:3535045-3614009 GCF_000334495.1 Tupaia belangeri chinensis | reverse complement strand
CTTTCCCTCAGTTTGCTTACAGCTTGGAAATTCCACAGAGGAACAGTAAAGCTAAGATCAGAGACTACCATGCTCACCCAGTATTTCACTTGCAAGTAAAGGTTATCACTCAGAGAAGCTGTCCACTGCTCCCACCTTCAGCTGTTAATCTTATTCAATTTTTTTAAAATTGCCCTAGGGTACATGAGTTCAAGAAAAAGCAAGAAATCTCCAACAGGGCTGGTCACACAACAATCTTTTTTCCTTCATTTCTCCTTCTCTTCAGGATTTTGGGAACACACACACACCCCTGCACTTGTGCCTGGTGGACCAGGATTTGACTCATGGTCAACCATGTGGGATCCAGCTCGCCATGAACAGCATTAATTACTACATTTCACAGACCTGTTCTCTTTAGCTGTTTTTTGAAGTTTTCTCGTCATCTTTGAACATTTTTACGGTGTGTGTATCCCTTTGCATTTATTCTACTTGGAGTTTTTTGAGATTTATATTAAATGTGGAAAGAACGCTTTTTAGAAGAATTTTTTTTTCTATAGGGAGCTTGCACTTGCCAGAGAGACAGAGAGACAGAAAGCAAGAAATCACCCCTCAGGGAGTATGGCCATGCCACAATCCCTTCTCCTCCATTCCCTCTCAGGATTTTGGGCATGCACGCACACCTGCCCAGTATGAGTTTCAAGCTGCCAGGCCCAGGACTCGAGCTGCAGTTGGCTACATGGGAGTCCAGCGACATAACCATTACACCATGTGCTGGTCCCAAATTTGGAAAGCATTTTAAAGCTTACTATTTCTTTGAATATATTTTTCTACCGTTTTTCTATCTTCTTTCTTGTACTCTCATTTCTCATCCATTGGTTTCCTTAATAGGACCCTACATTCTCTAAGTCTCTGTTCTTTTTATTTTATTTTATTTTTTCTCTGTTTTCAGCTTGCATAATCTGTATCAGTCTATCTTCAAGTTCACTGATTCTTTCTTCAACTATCTTAAATATACTATTAAGTCTCCCTAGTAAATTTTTAATTTCAAATATTTTCTTTTTCAACTGCAAAATACCTATTTGGTTCTATGTTATAGTTTGCATCTTCTTTTTAATATTTTCTGTGTGGAGAGGCATTGTCATCATACCTACCTATGCTTCTTCATCATGGCTTCCATCAGTTTTTTGAGTAGCTGTATAACAGCTGCTTTAAAATCTTTGACCTGGGACCAGCAGCTGGCACAGTAGTTAAGGTTCTGAACTCACAAATGGTAGACCACGGTTTTTGTCCCTGACCCGGTGGCTTGTTTTCTCTCTCTCTCTCTCTCCCCATCTCTCCCTGGTGAGCACATGTGCCCTATAGCAAATTTTAAAATGATGATAATAATAAATAAAATTAAACTAATAATTCTTAAAAAAAAAACTTTGTCTACTACATTTTTTATCGAACCCTCTCAAAGGCAGTTTCTGTTGCTAATTTGTGTGTGTGTGTGTGTGTGTGTGTGTGCGCGTGTGTGACATTTTCCTGCTTTTTTTAAACTTGTCTTATAATTTGTTTTAGTGAAATATAGTTTCTGTACAACATATAT
Source organism: Tupaia belangeri chinensis (assembly GCF_000334495.1). NCBI lineage: Eukaryota > Metazoa > Chordata > Mammalia > Scandentia > Tupaiidae > Tupaia > Tupaia belangeri. The sequence continues at coordinate 3,612,442 of NW_006159754.1, read as the reverse complement.
CTTCTGATGTGGCTTCCCATAGGGAGGAGTCTTTGACATGCACATGGCCACCCTCAATGAGGGCTGTTTTATCAGGGCTTCCTTTGATTATTGCTTTCCCTTATCTCTCTGCTAAATTTTTTTCTTCTGTTGGTCTCATTCCCCTCTATTACCTCTACTAATTGACAGCTAATTGTCTATTATTTTCAGCAATGCCCTAGGGCATAAATTGTTCTGCCATTTGATTCAATTAAATGCAGGCCCCTGGTAATCTCTGAGGCTTGTTCAGACTCTCAGGGCTCTTTGTAACTTTTTCATTTCCAGATTATTTCTGTTAAGCTTCTAGCTAGTCTATGGTTTATTTCATAGACCCTTCTCTAATTGCTGACCACCAAAATCTCCATTTCGGGAACCAGCAGTTAGCGTAATGTCTATGTCGCTGGACTCCCACGTAGTCGACCGCGGTTCGCGTCTCGGACCCGGTGGCTTAAATCTCACGCCGGGCGCGTGTGCGTGCGTGCCCAAGATCCCAAGAGGAGAATGGAGGAGAAGGGATTGCGGCGTGACCATCCCCCCTGGGGGGTGATTTCTCGCTTTCTGTCTCTATGTCTCTGTCTGTCTGGCGAGCGCACGCGCCCTATAGTGAAAACCTCTCCAAAAAAAAAAAAAAAAATCTCCATTTCAACCATTTCTTTATGCTGAATTTTCTCAAATTCTGTTTCAAATAGTCAGTTCCCTCTGTGCTACAAAACTCTGTTCACAAGGTCTACCTCTCTAAGCCTTCCAAACCAAATCTTGCAATCTACAGAAATTTATGATAATTTATTTCAGGGATGTAAAATTGATTTAACACCCAAATATCATTTAATGCAATACACTATAGCAATGTATTGCATTAAAGGATGAAAATCATACAACTTAATTTATATGCAGAAAAGGCATTATCGTGGTAGTATCTTTTTTTTTTTTTTTTTTTGGAGAGATTTTCGCTATAGGGCGCGTGCGCTCGCCAGACAGACAGAGAGAGACATAGAGACAGAAAGCGAGAAATCACCCCCCAGGGGGGATGGTCACGCCGCAATCCCTTCTCCTCCATTCTCCTCTCGGGATCTTGGGCACGTACGCACACGCGCCCGGCGTGAGTTTTAAGCCACCGGGTCCAGTACGCGAACCGCGGTCGACTACGTGGGAATCCAGCGACATAGCCATTACGCTAACTGCTGGTTCCCGTGGTAGTATCTTTTCATGAACTAGGAATGGAAGGAAATTCCCTTAACCTGAAAAATGATATCTATGGAAAAATCCCACAACTGACATCATACTAATGTGACTAGGCTAAATGTTTCCCCCTAAGATCAGAAATAAGACAAGCATGAAAGTCTCATCTCTTCCATCAACATTGTATTGAAGTTTCCAGCTAGGGCATTTTGGTAAAATAATAAAAATAAAAATAATGGTATCTACAGTGGCAACAAAAGAATAAAAACTATCTGTTTGTAAACGACTTCATCTTGTATGGAAAAATATCAAAACCTGAAATCCATTAGTCATTAGAATTAATACATGACTTGGGACCAGCAGATGGCATGATGGCTATGTCGCTGGACTCCCACCATGTAGTCAACTGTGGTTCAAGTCCCGGTCCCAGTGGCTAAAACTCATGCCAGGCAGGCATGTGTGTGTGTGCATGCCCAAGATCCCAAGAAGAGAATGGAGCAGAAGGAATTGCAGCGTGGTGATCCCCTGGGGGATGATTTCTCACTTTCTGTCTCTCTGTCTCTCACTGTCTTTCTGGCATATGCATGCACACTATAACAAAAACCTCATCAAAAAAAAAAAGAAAGGAATTAATACATGACTTAATCAAGGATAGCGAATCAACACGCCAAACTTAATCATACTAGCAGTGAGCATTTAAAAGATTAAATTAAATTAAGAAAATATTTTAATTTACAAGAGAATTGTGAAAGGAAATCAGTTCAGAGCAATCTACAGAGTTCAAAGTTGAATTAAATGTTAAAGGCCTGAGTATTCACAAGCCTGAGATTTTTATTATATCCCATATTCATTGGGGTTGTTGCCCCAAAACCCTGCTTTAGTTTACAGTTAACTGATACTGCAGAGGATTATAGATTACACAGTGTGACCCCTTCCACTTCCTTCATTCTAGAGTTTTTGAGTTCATGATATAAAGAAGTACAGTCAATCAGTTGCCTGCATTATTTTGTATGGACCAATTGTAAACTCTTGACAAACAACTTGTAACCTCCCCTCATCTTGCTCTTCTAATTGTTATATAAACCAGCTTTCTACCACCATTTCAATGAGCACATGTCTGGGAAACCAGACTTTGTTCATCCAGGCAATTGTCTTAAACCCTGGCTCAACCATTTTTATTTTATTTATTATGCTTTAGCTTGCATTTCAGGTTGACAGAATTCAAAACAATAAAACAGGTAAACTGGACAAAAAGTGTAATGCCTGTAAAACAAAAACTACAAAAAAAAGGGAAAAAATTCAAGAAGATTTAAATACTTGAAAAATTATTCCTTATTTATAAATCTAGGATACTTAATAATGTTATGATGTAAATTTGAGGCACAGATTCTACGTAATACCTATCAAAACACCTGCCATCCATTTTCATAGAAATCAATAAAATGATCCTGTGATTCACATAGAAATTCAAGAGACCTACAATAGCCAAAAATTTTCTTAGAAGAAAGAATGAAGGTATAGGATTCATACTTCCCAATTTCAACACTTAGTACAAAGCTAAAGTAATCAAGAGAGTATAATACTTGTATGAGACTAGATGTATAGACCGATGGAATAGAATCAAATACCTGTCTTTGCATTTATAGTCAATTGATTTTTCCTAAGAGGCCTGAGACAAGTCAATGGAGATAGAACCAACTCTCCCACATGTGGTGCTATGGATATCCACCTGTACAGCGTTAAGCTGAGCCTTTCTCTTACATCATACACACAAACACACGCAAAAACTCCGAATGGAAAATAGATGTACACATGAGAGCTAAAACTATAAAACTCGCTGACAAAAACAGAAATAAATTTTCATGACCTTCTTTGCAAAACCCTCTTAGATATGTCACCAAAAGCATCGACAACAGAAGGAAACCTAGATAAGTTAGACTTCATCAAAATTAAAACTATTTCAGTTTGGGGACCAGCAGATGGCATAATGGCTATGTTGCTGGACTCCCATGTAGTCAACCACGGTTCAAGTCCCAGACCCGGTGGTTTAAACTCACGCCGGGAGCGTGTGCGTGCATGCCTAAGATCCCAAGAGGAGAATGGAGGAGAAGGGATTGCAGCGTGGCCATCCCCCCTGGGGGGTGATTTCTCACTTCTGTCTCTCTGTCTCTCTCTATCTTTCTGGCGAGCACATGTGCCCTATAGCCAAAACTTCTCAAAACAACAACAACAAAAAAATTCACAGCACTAAAGAGACAACCTGAACATGCACTAAAATGAATTATATCTCAATAAAGCTGTAAAAAAGGGAAAAAGAAAATAATTTTTTAAATGAGATCATGATCTAAGCACTGTGGTATATTTCTCATGAGGCCTTAGGTCTAAGAGGACGCCTTCTTCAGTGTCAAGTCATAGTCTGGTTTCATCATTCATTCCTTCTTACACGTCTCCTCTCTCCGGTTAACAGTCAGCACTATGATGGCAGGAGGAACTGTTGTTTTAGTAAACTTTAACTAGAAATTCTTGTCTAGGTCATGGGAAAAAAATATGCTCTAACTCAGAATGTTGCTAAACCTGAATGAAAATCCTAAGCACACAGACTACTAATTTTATAAATCAAAATTACCTTCACAGTTACTGCTTAATAATGCCACCATGCTTACAGTAATATATTATTAGCAGATTCTTAAAATTAATATTCCCATCTATCCCTTCCTCAAAGGACAAAAAGAAAAGTTGAAGTATATTTCTCAAAACTCCTTTTGGTAGGTCTCACGTGATTCAGTTATAGCTTTTAAAATATTGCCTCCAGATAGCAAATGAACTATTTTTGAAATTAATATTTTAACAAATTACTCACTTTGGAGGACAAAGAGTATAGGCTTTAAGTAGATTTCATACTTTAACTATCCCTTCAACCCTTTTTTACCAGGATTACTAACACTCCCTAAAGAACTATTCATTTTCTAATTTGTTCATTTTCATTATTTAATATACTGTAGGGAATACTTTATCTTTGGCCTAGTCTAGACGTGCAGATGGTTTTGATAAGTATCCTTGAAAATAGGCTGAGTTCAGGGAAATGGCCAGTTGAATTTTTTGAACTAAGCATATTTTCTTCTAAAGAATGCCACAAAATCATCTAGACTGAATTATTTACCTTTCAACTGGTTATTTTGGCACCACATAGCCCAGAAAGTTCATATCCTATCATGAGAGTCTAATATTGAGCATAGAGATGTTTGACAGAGCCCTCCCTGCCTTTTTTTGAGGGTTAAGGGAAGCTTCATTTTAGTGGTCATAAGGTTAAATATGACCAAATGAACATAACCACCATTCTCACAGGGAAAATCATATCTAAAATCGAAGCAGCATCTGATTTCTAAAAGAAATAGATGTTACTAAAGAGGCCACCTAGGACTCATTCTTTGAACAATACACGGAAAATCTTTAAATCAGGACACAACATAGGGATGATGACCAAAGACACAGCTTTCTCATGAGGCAGAAAGTAATGTTTTATTTGCTACTGCCAAAAGATAAAGGTCAGAAAATTACAAGACTCACTGCACACCTCTGGGCACATACTGGCACAATTATTTCTTGTTTACTTCATCGGCCAGGCTCCCGTATTCTAAATTGAGGAAGGGCATGCATTTGCTCACAGATCGTGATTCTAAAACGCAAAGTCATGGCTATTCTTTTGTTCATTCGTTTATTTAACAAATGTGAGAATAATCATCTGTTGCGCATCCACTAGGAGGCAGTTCAAAATTAGGTGAACAAGAGTTGGAAGTCTTACGTAATTCTCAGAATAATTTTACGACATGAGAAACGGGAGCCCAGTGAAATATGGAATTCATCTAAAGCCCCACACTGCCCTTTGTAGCAGAGCCAGGATGGAAACAGTTCCCTCTGACCGAAGAAACGTCTTTCTATTTTGTTGACATTGAAAAGAAGATACTCTTTTATTTTAATTACCAAGTATTTTAGACATTCTGAAAAGAATGAAATAGTATATCGGCCAACAACCAGATTTAAGAGCGTTAACACTTCACCATATTTGTTTAGATTGTTGTACAATATTTTTTAAAAAGATATTATGTTAGGGATCCAGATGTGACTCTTACTCCTTTCTTTTTCCTTCCTGATTTCCAAGAAGTGTTCACAGCCTGAAAGACATTTTCCGTCACTCCCATGCACGTTATGAGAGTTAGCGCCTAGGAATTTATACACAGCAATGCTGTTGTGTGTGTGTGTGTGTGTGTGTGTGTGTGTGTGTGTTTAAACTTACGGAGATTGGTATGTTACAAATATGGACTCCCTTTTTAATTTGAAGTTATTATATCTATTGAACATCCATTTTGTCAATCAATATTTAATTTCTTCTTTAACCAATAACTTATATTAACATGTGTTTTAAAATTTTCCAAATGTCAGGGCCAGCAGGTGGCATGTTTAAGGAAGCTGGACTCCTACATGGTCAACAGTGGTTGAAGTCCTGGACCTGGAAGCTTGCTTTCTCACTTTTCCTCTCTTTCTCCCTCTCATTCTGTCCCTCTCTGGTCAAATTAAAATAAATAAATAAAGTTAATAGAAATCATTCTTTAAAATTTTTTTTTCAAGTATCTACGGTTTTGCTATTGATTTTGAATTTTACTGCTTTTTGCTTCTAATTTTGTTGAGAGTTTCTATGTGTCCAATATGTGTTTCTTTTTAAAAATACTCAGTGCTTAGAAATAATGCATTCTTTAATTGTTTTATGTACATTTCATGTATGGTTATATCAAGCTTATAAACTGTGTTGTTCAAATCTTCTATATTGACTCTAAATTTTTGTCCACTCAAGCAAATAACTCTAAAAATTATATTAAGCTGAGTTACAAAGCTCTCTATGATTACATACCTGCCAATTTCTATTTATAAAGTTTGCTTTATTATGTTGCCAGTGTGTCTCTAGAGTCATAGCATCAAAATCAGGATATCTTCCTTTTATTGCGTCATGCCCTCTCATCCACAATAATGTATTTAACTAAAAATCTATTTTGTTCATTAATCATCTTTTTGTGACTCTTTTCTTTCTTTCTTTCCTTTTTTCTTTCTTTTTTTTTTTTTTTTTAGAGAGAGTGATTTTTGCTATAGGGCACAGACACAGAGAAAGTGAGAAATCACCCCCTGGAGCAATGACCAAGCTGCAATCCCTTCTCCTCCATTCTCCTTTCAGGATCTCGGACTTGCACCCAGTAGATTTTCAAGCCACTGGGTCCAGGACTGAAACCGTGGAGTCAGCCATGAGGGATCTAGTACCTTAACCTCCACACCACCTGCAGGCCCTAAATTCTGTTCTTTGATTAAATTAGTTTGCGTAAACTATATGTCCGTCCCTTGGAACCAAATTTGATTTCTATCACTTATAAACTAAAACAGAAAGCAAAAGAAAAATGGAAGCAAGAAATACGATGAAGGTAGAGATAGGGCCTCTATATAAAATGAATACTTCAGTTCCATCTGTAATTCCTGGACATGGTCCAAAATTTAGCTCAACTATTTCTGGATACTAGATTAAGGAGGCAAGTAGGATCATTATAAGGTAAATCAGAGTTTATAACATAAAACATACTAGCTATATGGGGAAAAAAAGTAGATTCTCTAGTTCCTAAAACTTGGAAGAAAATTTCCAAAAGCTAATCATAATTTGACTGCCACGTCATGTGGTAAACTTTGCAACCAAATATATTCCTATAAATATCTCTCCATTGTAACTTTGATTGCCCTTGTGTGGAATTTATGTGGTGCGTGTGTTAGTATGATTCAAACCGAGATACAGTTAGCACCACTTAGAGGAGGTCATCTGCTCTCACAATGGAGTTTCTGTTCAAGCCAAATGGAATGCCATGCAAGGTTCTAACTATAAAGGCTCTGAAGGCATATGTATGAAATTGGTTAAAAAAATAAAAAGCAGCATAGGAAAATTTGAGTTCTATCAGTAAAACCTAAGATACTTAATCAGGACACATTTCTCAAAAAAAAAGAAAACCAAGACTCCCTCCCCCCACCACCCTGAAACAGTTTTATGTTCACACTAATACATAGACAAATGTGTGAATAGAATTCCTAACTCCTCCAAAGAGCAACATTCTATAATCAAATAGAGACCAGTTAAAAGGATGGGGACTGGCAGGTGGCATGGTGGTTGAGGGCACTGGACTCCCACATGGCTGACCACGGTTAGAGTCTCAGACTGGCAATTTGCTTTCTCACTTTCTCTCTCTCTCTCTCCTTGGTCATATTAAAACAAAATAAATAAATAAATGAATAAATTTAAATAAAATAATTCTTAAAAAAAAGAAACCAGTTAAAGGGTAAAATATAAGGTAAGATTCTTTTTAAAATAGCAAAAAGAAAATTAAATACATAAAAATAAATTGGAGAGAAATATACAAGATCTACATAAAAAAATCTACATAAAAATTGTCCTATTAATGGCAATAGATGACACATGATTCACACAGTATAGCCTAAGGGGCTAGTGGATCACGTGGGGGGTAAGACACTGGACTCCCACTTGGCTAACCATGGTCAAGTCCTAGACCCAGTGACTTACAATTCACTCCAGGTGCATTTGTGTGGGTGCCCAAAATCCCAAGAAGAAAAGGGAGGAGTAGAGATTGTGTACTGGCCATCTCCCTAAGGGGTGATTTCTCAGCTTTTTTTCCCCTGTTTGTCTCTGGCTCTCTCCAACAAGCACAACTGCCCTATAGCAAATAATATTTAAAGCTTGGGACCAGCAGTTGGCATAATGGCTATGTCACTGGACTCCCATGTAGTCAACTGCAGTTCAAGTCCCAGACCCGGTGGCTTAAACCCACACTGGGTGCATGTGCGTGTGTGCTCAAGATCCCGAGAGGAGAATGGAAGAGAAGGGATTGCGGCATGGCCATCCCCCACGGGGGATGATTTCTTGTTTTCTATCTCTCTGTCTTTGTGGCAAGCACACACATCCTATAGCAAAAACCTCTAAAAAAAAAAAAAATTTAAAAATAAAATAAAATAAAATTGTAGCTGAGGGCCAGTAGGTGGCATGGTGGTTATGTTGCTGGATTCCACTCTGCCAACTATGCCTTGTGTCCTGGACCTGGCAGCATGGTAATCATGCTGGGTGCATATGCACATGTGCCCAAAAACCCAAGAGGAGAATGGAGGAAAAGAGACTGCCATGTGACCAGAGATTGTAGGGTGATTTCTCACTTTCCTTCTCTCTGTCTCTCCCTGGTGAGCACATGCACTATAGGGCAAAAATATTTAAAAATATAGGTAAAATAATAACATAGTCAATGATCATGCATCTTATAACAATGTATTCTTAAAAATTTCCCTGATCTATTCCATGTGCTTCTATTCAGGGCTTATTCACTCTTTCATCCATCCATCCATCCATTCATGTATTCACCTCTATAATAAGTATATGTGAAACCCACACTTGGTTGGATACAAGCACCGTAATCTACATATAAGTAAAATTCATGAAAAATGTTCCTTTCAAATTAGCACATCACTCTCCCCTGTGTGCATAATAGCCCACAGGGAGAAAAAAAAAAATCCTTCTCTGCTTAAAATGAGTAACTGTGTTATTCAGGTGTCTTAAGCATTTGAATGTAGAGATTTAGGACCAGCCTGTGGCCTGGTGGTTAAGGCAGCTACATTCTACGTGACCAACTGCGTGGTTAGAGTCCTGGACCCAGCAGCTGGAAAAACGCAAAGGGGCACATGTGCGTGGGAACTCAAAATTCTGAAAGTGGGAAGACATGAAGAATGAATTGCAGTGTGACCATGCCACATGGGGGTGCTTTTGTGCTTTCTCTCTCCCTCTGTGTCTCTCTCCAGTGAGCACACGTGCCCTCTGGCAATTTATTTTTGGCAAAAATTTTTTTTTTTTTTTGGAGAGATTTTCACTGTAGGGCGCGTGCGCTCACCAGACAGACAGAGAGAGACATAGAGACAGAAAGCGAGAAATCACCCCCCAGGGGGGATGGTCACGCCGCAATCCCTTCTCCTCCATTCTCCTCTCGGGATCTTGGGCCCGCACGCACACGCGCCCGGCGTGAGTTTTAAGCCACCGGGTCTGGGACACGAACCACGGTCGACTACGTGGGAGTCCAGCGACATAGCCATTACGCTAACTGCTGGTTCCCGCGAAAATTTTTTTAAGTGTAGAAATTTCTCTTTAACTTGTCTATTCATCTGTCATCCCTATTTATCTGTCACCTACCTTTGTATGTCAGAAGATTGTAAAGGATAAAGTAAACTAATAATCCACCTTTTAAAATACAAAAATTCATTCATAATTCTAATAAATATATTAGCATCTCTGTGAAAAAGTTCCGAGATTGGTTCATAGTCTTAAGTAATATTGATATATACCAAAAAAATAAGATTAATTTAGGCACAACTTAAATATCACCAAAATTGTTTCCCACACAGAAAAAAAATGAAAACTTTTTTTATTGCTTACAAAAAGGCAAACGTTTATTTCAAACCCTAACAAAAATAACCCTAAGGGACTGGCAGTTGGCGTAATGGTAATGTCGCTGAAATTCCGTGTAGTCGACCACAGTGAGATTATGGGCAATGTGACAGTGCGATTGCAATACTTTTTTAAAGAGGTATTTTTCCCCTCCACTTTTTTAATGCTAAGAGTGCAGGTACACATCTAAGAGAGAGGAGCATCTTCTGCAGAATCGGGTCACAACTTTGTCCTCTCCCTCCAGTGCTCCAGCCCCGGGACTCTTGGGCTCTCAGCTGCATGCTTGGTGAAATTCAGGCTGACTGGGCCAGGGATCCTAATTACAGTCACCACGTGGCCCCCAGCCCCTGCTGCGTAGTGCATTCGTGCCGTCCCACAGAGCCAAACCATCAGTTCCATCATTTGAGCTGCCTGCAAATCTCTTCGGGTAGACAACTATCTGCATTGTCTCTTCACTGGGGGTATCCTGATTTTTAATCAATGTTACGTTCCATCACAGTACTGACTAATTTATCAACTTTGACGTTACAGTAATTCTCTGAAATCCTGCAATAAACAATCATTTTAGCTTAATTTTTTTTCTTTTTTTTGGAGAGGTTTTTGCTATAGGGCACGTGTGCTCGCCAGACAGACAGAGAGAGACAGAGAGACAGAAAGCGAGAAATCACCCCCCAGGGGGGATGGCCACGCCGCAATCCCTTCTCCTCCATTTTCCTCTCGGGATCTTGGGCACGCACGCACACGCGCCCGGCGTGAGTTTTAAGCTACCGGGTCCGGGATGCGAACTGCAATCAACTACATGGGAGTCCAGTGACATAGCCATTGCGCTAACTGCTGGTCCCAAGGTAAATATTTTAAATACACTTCCCAAGAGAAAATGAAAGGTATAAAACATTTATATACATGATTTTTTCCCAAGTCCTATCATAATTATAGTAATATTTTACTGATAGGAAAGCGTTTTCATATTTATCATTGGCAAGTTGTTTTCATGTTATTTTCTTGCTAAATTGATGCCAGGTTTTAAAGTTACTCATTTCTTCCATGTGTGAGAGAGAGACCAGGAAAATTACCTTCTATAAGGTCTTCAGGCTGATCCACCTCCAGGTCCTGTCAGCCAGGATCACAACTATCGTGCCCAATGCATAGAGGGAGACCTTAGGACACATACCTGGGACCTTAACATATGGCTTCCGCATCACGAATCAGGATGTTGTTGCTATAGGGCACGTGTGCTCGCCAGACAGACAGAGAGAGACAGAGAGACAGAAAGCGAGAAATCACCCCCCAGGGGGGATGGCCACGCCGCAATCCCTTCTCCTCCATTCTCCTCTCGGGATCTTGGGCACGCACGCACACGCGCCCGGCGTGAGTTTTAAGCTACCGGGTCCGGGATGCGAACTGCAATCAACTACATGGGAGTCCAGTGACATAGCCATTGCGCTAACTGCTGGTCCCAAGGTAAATATTTTAAATACACTTCCCAAGAGAAAATGAAAGGTATAAAACATTTATATACATGATTTTTTCCCAAGTCCTATCATAATTATAGTAATATTTTACTGATAGGAAAGCGTTTTCATATTTATCATTGGCAAGTTGTTTTCATGTTATTTTCTTGCTAAATTGATGCCAGGTTTTAAAGTTACTCATTTCTTCCATGTGTGAGAGAGAGACCAGGAAAATTACCTTCTATAAGGTCTTCAGGCTGATCCACCTCCAGGTCCTGTCAGCCAGGATCACAACTATCGTGCCCAATGCATAGAGGGAGACCTTAGGACACATACCTGGGACCTTAGCATATGGCTTCCGCATCACGAATCAGGATGTTGCCATGGCACCACTGCAGCTGGTCTAAATTGATGCCATTTTTCTATGATCCAGTGTGCTATAAAAGTTACTGATGCTTACCGTAGTAAAGGGAGAATCTACTGCAATTTTCATTGCCACCATGAGGTGGCAGTAGTTGTCTCTCCTAATTCACAGAAGAAATTCAGTGTAACATTTTTCTTTCTGTAATGATAGAAAGGGTATACACATCAGTTCATTCAAAAGTCCTTCTGTGTGACTAGTAGCCCACCAAAATAGAAAAAACTGATGCAAAATATGACTGACTGGATTAAGGTTTTTATTAGTCCCAAATCCCCAACTACATGGATCGAGTCTACATTTGATTCTCTTCCTTTATAGGATACAAAATACAAACAGTTAAATAATATGATAAACATTAAATTTAACTCATATGTACCTCGCTATTTAATTTTTTTCTTAGTTTTGTTCTGCTTACAAAATTCTGGATAAATTCTTCGAAGTTACACCTATTTCAAACTTTTCCTCTCTTGCTCTCACTCACCCCTTCTATTTCTCTGTTCACCTGTTCTTCTGTTTCAGGATCCCTTTACTCATGCCCAGAACACATGCTCTAGAAATGGATTACCCTACTCCAACCTAAAACGCACACTTCCTAAGGAAGATTCTAACATAATTCAAGGTTTCCTAGTTTTCATTTTTGTGATTGTTAGTTAATGCCAACCTCTTACCAATTTTTTTCTCAAACCAAAATATATACACATGGAGTTCTTTATTATTTTTATAATAACTGCAAATAAAAATGTTATCGTATTCTATGACAGAAAATTTTTGTTTAGATTCACATGACTACATTAAAAATCTAAGAAAATCTATTATATTCAATATATTAATAGAGCAATATTACTAATATTTCTTTTTTTAGTGGGTTTTGCCATAGGGTGTATGCGCTTGCCAGAGAGAGAGACTGAGACAGAAATAGTGAAAGGGAAAGTTATAAATCACCCCCCAAGGGGGATGACCACGCTGAAAACCCTGTTCTTCCATTCTCCTCTCAGGATCTTAGGCACATACATACACGTGTCTGGAGTGAGTTTCAAGCCTTGGGTCCAGGACTCAAACCATGGTCGGCTATGTGGGAGTCCAGCAACTTAACCACTATGCCATCTGCTGGCCCTGAATGTTATTAATATTTCTAATAAGAATTATTAGTAATACCAATCACACAGGTATACTCCTTATTTGATATAAGGAAAACCAGTATCTCAGACTTTGATAAAAACTTGAGTTCTTAATCTGAAAAGTGGAGACCATGTCTGCATCGTTCAACACTATACTCCATCGGGTTAGAGCAGGCCTGCCAGACACACAGTAGACCCTCAGTAAGTGTCCATCGACAAGCTCAATAGGAATGCACACTAGTTTCAATAACAGCGAAGAATTTCGATAACATAGCTTTTTAACGCAAATAAAACTAGACTTGAAACTGTGTCTCTGAGAACTAGCAGATGTGGGTATTAGGTAGGAAATTGACATTTATTAATTTTTAACAATTATTTATTATTAATCTTAATTGAACTTGAACTTCAACTTTCTTATAGAAAAGATCAGAGGAGAGAATATGTGTAAAGCACTTGATGAAATGGTCACTCGACTGGTGTTCATTCTCATTACTCATTTATAACTACCATAATTTATTAATCCAGATCCTGATATAAAGAATTTTTGTAGATCATTAGCTGTATTTTCCTCAGAAAACAGCATAATCCTAAAGGCCCTAAGACACCCCCTGGGGGGGGTATATACTCCTCTTTGGTCCCCCCCATGGAATGTGGGTGGCTCCTATGAATACGAAAAGTGACCAGCCCTTTGTTTAGATTAAGCAGTAACATATGCTTATCGGCTGGCCTTGAAGAAAGAAATTGCCATTTTGTGGAGAGAGCCTCATGCCAGGGAATGGTGGGTCTTTAGGGCTCGAGGGCCTCAGTCCTACAACCCTAAGGAGCTGAATTCTGCCAAGTGAGCCTGAAAGGATTTTCCTGAGTCTCAAATGAGATTGTATCTCTGACAGACACCTTGATTTCAAACTAATAAAACCCTGAGCATGAGGTTCTATAATTCTAGCCCGTACCTGGATTCCTGCAGGATGGAAACCGTGAAGTAATAAATTTGAGTTGTTTGCAGCCACGATGTTCGTGGAAATTTGCTCTGCAGCAGTAGTAAACTACTACATGTTTGAAGTAGTAAAAGATCCATCAAGATAGTCAAAGTAATCATAGAAAATACCTGAAGATATCAGCATCTCTAACCTGCGGCCAAGTAAACAATTCACATATGCAAAATGAACACTGTCTAACTCAAGTCAAAGGGTAAAATAATAACTGAAGTCCTAGAATTAAATTTGATCCATAGGTCTGTAGCTCTGAGAGTCAAGAAAAGTCAAAATACATTCTCCAAAAAGGAAAAGGTACTCATGTGGCTTAAAATTACCCAGCTCCCTGAGATCAGAAGACATGCTTTGCCTGCCAAACATTCTATTAGAACTTGGCTTCAAATTGAATCAGTCTTCCGGGAAGAAATTACGGACATCATTGAAGTCTGGTATTTCAATGTGTTTGACAGGTAATCATATTTCTCATTGTCAAAGAATACATTTAAATTCTCTGAAAATCAAACCTCCTCTCAGCTGAACTATGAATGATTTAATTTGCTTGTAATTTCAACGGATGAATTTTTATGAATTTCATAAACAAGGTATATATTTTATTTCTTATCCAGGTAATGTACTTCCAATTCTCATACAAAGTATTTGCCAAACATGGAAATGAAATTTTTCTGTGCAGGTGTTCATCAGATGGTATACCGCTGAGGGCCAAATTTTCATAAGGCAACAATAATGATTTTCTTGTGCTATTTCAGCATGGTTTTGTCATCATCTTTAAAATATGGCTGATAAAAGTTTTGAAAGTGAATTTGTAATCATTTTCAAATAATGGTATTCTACAATGTATTAAAACTTTCTGTCCTCTTTAATTAGGGACTGTTTTTGAGGTCTCAAGTACACACACATATTTGATATAAGAATGAGAAGTAATCGCCGAGACTGAAATCTCTTTATGAACTAGCGTCCATCAAGTCTTTTCCATTTGTCAGATACTATGTAAAGCATTTTATGTGGACTAATTTACTTAATTCTCAAAGCAGTTCTATTATTTTGGCCATTAAAGTAGAAAAAATTAAGTTATTTTTTCCAAACTCATAAAACTAAAAACTTGTGCAGCGAAGAGTCAAGTCTAAGCATAATCCAGGTGATAATACCCTACATATGCTAGATATTATATTGCCTAAATACAGGACAAATAATAGATGTAAGAGAATTCATCTATTTTTTAATTAACTGGGTTTCTACAATTGAAATAACACTGATAGGAAGTTTAAAATAGTTTTACTCTACCCCAAATCTCCAAGTTCACTTGTGTCTTCCTCTAAATAAAAATAATTTTGGTTTTTGCATGTTCCTTCAAGAATACTCTATTCATATATAAATAAATATTAGATATATATTTTTCCAGAAATGAGGCATGTATACATTATTCCAAATTTTCTGGGTTTTTTTCTCACTTGGAGATTATTTCATATTAACATGATAGATCTAGGTTTATCTATATTTACTTGGATATTTATCAATTTACCACTCCAAAAAAAAAAAAAAAGGTAAAATTCTCAGATGTAGCAGTATCTTCGATTTCAAGACTGCCAAAACAACAACAATGAAAAAGAGAAGAGAAAAGCATTTTTTTTTCCCTTAAAAATCTGGTCTAAAAATTTCATTTTATAAACAGAGGAAATAAAGTCAGTGAGCCATGACACCAGGTAAAAGGCTGCTATTTCTCACATTAAAATTATTTCTGAAGGTTCGTAGTATAATTTTCAGTTCAGAGAAGAGTTCCGTTTATATTATGAACATTTTCGACGTTTACCCCACAGCCGTGGGTGAGAAAGCAAATTTCATCAATCCTCAGAAGAGTAAATGACAAAAACTTGTTATCCCTTCTGCAATGAATCAACAATTGGAAGACCATGCTCAGCAGAAAGTCTTTGGGAACTCTTAAAACTGTTTTATATAATTTTCTAGCCAATAGTTGTGTGTGCCTGTGTGTATAATTCTGTACCCCATCATTTGGAAAACCAAGACTCTTGGGGATCAAAATGGGCTCTTCCTTGGTTTTCCTGGTTGTAGGTCGTGTGACTTTTTTCCTCCCTTGTACTTAGTAATTTAGATTGTGAACACAGGTGGAATGACCAGGTTTTACTTTAGTTAAGAGGAAATTCAGTGAGGTCTCTGAGGGCTGCTCATCTCACCAGAGTGTTTAGCTTCTACCAAGTGCTCTGAGTTTCTACGAGTCTGGAATCTCATAAAGTTATTTGCCTAGTTTTCAGTTCCATGGACCATATAGGGAAGCAAAACATTAATCTCAACTCCAAAGATTACTTTTTAACCCAGGGCCTTTACCAAGACTATGGCCTTTACCATATCAGTCTTGGTATAGGCTGATACATTTCCTCATTGTTTCTCTTTCCTGGTGAGCAGATTTGACAAGTCTATCATTCTTAGAATGTAGAATTCCATGGCTCTCACATTTACATGGGGCCTCAGTTCCAAATTTTTGTGTCCCTTAAGACCTTATTTCTGATGTGTGGCTGTACAAAGGCAAGGCTTTGGGACATTACGATTTGAAGGACATACTTGGCAGGGATGTTTCAGGTATATAATAGCCTATTTAATTTCTCATTCCCCAAGACCTCTTTGAGTATGCTGGGCATGGTTGCCCATGACCCGAAGCTGACTAAGACTGGGGTGAATCCTAGCATTAAGACCTGTTGGGGGCACTATGTCTTTCTTTCTGTCTTAACTATGGAAGGAATAAATAAATAAACATTTTAAAGCAAACTAAATGTGATAAGTTTTTAAGGTATTTCACTTTTATTATTATTAAATAATACATAAAATGAAAAATATTCCTGACCTACATAAAGCTAAATACAGCTAATATTGTTGCACTCTATTGACATTCAATAATTGGGATGATTTTTAAGAAATCTAAATACTAGCTAGTCACTTATAATAATCGAATTAAATAATTGCCCATGCCTGAACACATCCTGGTGAGTCAGAGGATTTCAGAGCTAGCAGGAAAAAGCATGACCACAAGGTGGCAGTAGTACATAATGAGATTTATTGAGTGGTGCTTTCACAGGTTTCAGGAGGGGGGAAAGTCCTTCACAGCAGGTGACCTTCTAGAAATAACTGGACGAGGTTACTTATGAAAAGGGAAGCCTGCAAAGAACCCCCCCTTCCCCCACCCGGAGGGGAATTAGAGAGGGCCTTACCTGTCTGGACCATGTCACTCCGCAGCAAGGCAGGGAATCGGGGTTTCAGAGTGCTCAGAAGCCGCAGGAGTCTAGAATCATTTCTGACTCCAGGGTTTGTCTTATCTATAGCTAGTAGTTGTTCCCTGTCTTTTCATAGGGACTACAAAGCAGGCAGTCTTTAGATGACTAAAATTATGCTCAATTGGGTTATATTTAAAGCAACTAGATGGATAAAATTTGAGTTTGGTGTTGGCAGGATTACTTTTTTTATTTTTAAAAAATTTTTTTAAGACAGGGTCTCTCCATGTCTCTATTATTCTCTCGCCTCAATCTCCTGAGTAGTGGGCCTCAAGCCAGTGCCATCGCTCCGGCCTAGGATGGGCTACGAACTGAACCTAGGCTACCTTGTGGCCTCAGCCTTCAGAACCGCAGTGTGGAGTCTGTGTGTGTCACGTGACTGGGTGGGCGGGCAGGACTGGAGCTAATGGGCTCAGGCCGCTGTGAAGAAATAAACATAGGTGCTAATATACAGAGGCCATCTTTAACCCACTGATATCGCGCGTGCACACACACACACAAACACGCACGTACACAGATGCAAAGTGCCATCCTACATCCTATACTGGTTATTTTTCATTTGTTGCCACAATCCATTCTCCACTTCCTCTGCTCTCCATGTCCCCCAAGAAAATGACCACTATGGAGGTGTACTAGGCTTCCTCATCCTGGGGTGTCTTTTGCCACTATTCAACGATTAGGGGCGAGAAGACAGGAAGGTTGGAACATTGATTTTCCTTTGCCCCATTGATTGCGGCAGTAGCTGCATTCTGCCATTAGGAGCTCTGGCCCTTGCAGAACCTCTGTGATGGTTTCTTCCCTTTATCTTTTTTTATTTTAATTGTATTTTTTTTTACATTGAATCACTATACATCTTTACAACATACAAAATTAATTTTCCCAGCGTGAATACATAGTAGTCCTGCCCATCCATTTATTGCAGCATTATTCACAATTACTGAGAAATGGAATCAACCCAAATGTCCAAGAACAGATAAATAGATTGAAAAAAAAATGCAATGCAGGGATCAGTAGATGGTGTAATGGTTATGTTGCAGGACTCCCACGTAATTGACTGCAGTTTGAATCCCGGACCTGGTGGCTTAAAACTCACGCCAGGTGCGTGCGCATGCATGCCCAAAACCCTGAGAGGAGAATGAAGAAGAAGGGATTGCAGCATGGTCACCCCCTCCCAGGGGGTGACTTCTCCCTTTCCATTTCTGTCTCTCTGGTGAGCACACACACCCTATGGCAAAAAATCTCTTTTAAAAAAAGGGAAAGAAAGAAATGCAGCACATATACAGGATGGAATACTACTCTTTGATCCTTTTTAGCAAGTAGTTCTCACATCCTGCCTGCTGGCTTCTCAATGCCTCACTTCCCCATGCCACCTCCCTTAAATCTCATTTTGGGGTTAGCAAGTGGCATAGTGGTTAAGCTGCTGAATCCCACATGGCTGACAGTGCAGTTCAAGTCCCAGACCTGCTGCGTGAAAAATCATACTAGGCCCACGTGCCCAATATTCTGAGGAGACTAGAGGAGAAAAGATTGTGGCATAGCCATCCTCCATTTTCTCTCTCTCTCTCTCTTGAAAGCACATGCCCTATGGCAAAAACTGAAAAAAAAGAAAAACCTGTACATTTTTACTCGTGGTCCCTTCATTAAACTCTCCTTTTAAATCTTTCATTGAAGAACCATCTCACAGCTAGAATTCCTTATCAAACCACACTAAATAATGTTTCTCTTGATGGCCAGAAATTTCTTTCTCTTTATGTATTGCAATTATGTATATGGGTTTAATAAATTTTTAAGTAGATAATATGTTCACATGGCTCAAACCATGAATAACTAAAAGTAAAAAGAATGTTCCTTTCCTTCCAGCCTTGTCCCTTGTCTTGCCAGAACCTCCTTCCTTTCCACATGGAAATCTTTATTCTTAGATCCTATGGATCTTTCCAGAGTCATGCATATTCAAGAAGATACAAATTTAGATTTTTATTTTCTTTTATTTTACACAAATGCGTATTATGCATACTGCTCTGACTCATGTTTTTTTTTTTTTTCTGCTATATAGCTCCGCATTTTTTTAAAATAGCTACAGCACATTCCACTGTAAAATATGTATATATAATTTATTTAACAACTGCTCTCCCCTTGACAGATTTTGGGTTGATTCTAACCATTTTGTATTATGTAAAAATGTTATTAGGAATAAATTTTAATGTATTTGATTCAGCATATGTACAAGTATATTTGTAGGTATCTTCCCAAATGCAGACTTACTAGATCAAAAGCTATATGCATTCACAATTTTGATAAATAATGTCAAGTTTTTCTTCAAAGAGGTCAAACAATTGCTATCCCCTTCAATAACAGAATGCTTGCCTCCCTACAGCCTCCTTAAAGGAGTATGTTGTTAAACTGTTTTCTCCTGTGGTTCCCTTTGGGACCATCTCGAACCCCAGACGGTAGGGCAGGAGGTTCACACACAATTGTAGATAGCGAAAGAAAAGGTGTTTAAGGTAAAAAAAAAATTATCTTTCATTTAATAGGCTCAACTTAAATACTAGATACAGAAAAGGAGTTATATATCAAATGTGAAATGATTTTCTCCTAAATTGTTTAATTTATTTCTTACTTAATACTGCACCTTTATATCCAAAAAAAAACACCTCCAAAGAAAAATGATAACTAGCAAGGCACTGAGGGAGATTTTTTTTTTCTTTTTTAACTACTTTTGTTTGTTTGTTTTCCTGATGGCTACTCCAGGCTCAAAGAGACATAAACAAATTTATTAGTCCTTAGCGGGAAGCATGTAGCAGTTCCTTTCTTTGTCTACCTTCCCAAAGGGTTAGCCATAAAAAATTCATTTCTCTAGTTTAGTGCTGAAATATCTGGCTAGTGTTATTGGTAGTCTCCCGAGAGTTGTTTCAAGGCATGAATAGAGAAAGAACAATTTCATCTCTTTCCTAATGTGTTCACTGGCTAACCTTCTGAATGCATTTATAATGTTATTGAAATGTACTGGACCTGTCCCTACCCTGATCGCTATATTGGCCACCATTTATACAGCAAACTACTAAAAAATATATTTGTAAATATTAGAAGGTACAGAGTGTGCTGGGAAATGTTTAAAACCTATTCTTCAGAGGAAAGTGTACTCAGTTTAATATTTATCAAATTCCAAGTAAATTTCTTCCGTGGCTCCATTTAAGCTCCCAAAGTGATGTCATTGAAGGCAGAGTTGGGAAGTGATGCACAGTCGACATCATTATATAGATGTCTATGAGACAGTTGGTCCCATAACACAGTAGTTAAGCACTGTGCATTGGGATTTGAATTCCACAAGCCAGCAGGTTCAAATCCTGCCCCTGTAACATGAAAAACACACCAGACACATATGTGACTTTTACGTGTGCCCAAAGTCCAGATGGGATAAATAAATGGGGGAAAAAAGGATTTTAGTATGACCACATCTCATTGGGGATTTCTCTCTCTCTCTCTCTCTCTCTCTATCTCTCTCTCTCTCTCACTGCCAAGCACATGCACCTCTGTCTATAAACATTTTTTTTTAAATAGATTTCCATTACATAGTGTTTTTGCCTTTTGGATGCAATAGATGTATAACCTCAACAGTACAGATAATAGTAAATTACAGTAAAATAACTAAGAGTAGTCTGTTTTAAGTATCTTCGTTTCAAATAATATTTATTTAATTCCATGTATATCATACACATTTTTAATAATAACTATGTTTAATTTTTGGCTTGTAAAATTCTTTAAAATTTCTCAGTTGTTTCTTCTAAGTGGATGGAAGCTGTCTCCAGCACATTGCTGAAGGAAAACACAGTCACACAGAGACGGAAAACATTGAAAATGGACTAATTTATTTATGAACCTCCAAGTAATCATAATCATAATGATAACAGTGAGAAAGGCTGCTAGTTCCCGACTCAAATGCAATTTTCCTTTCTTCCTTAATGACAGAAATTTGATTTCGTTCGGTGTGGCAATGCATCCCACTAAAATACAGTTTCCCATCATCCCTTAAAGGACAGGGGAGGCATGTGACTGCGTTCAGGCCGATGATACCTGGACAAAACTTACTGGCAGGACTCTGGAAACTTTCATTAAAATGGTGTGGATTCAACTGGCACTCGTTTAGCACACCCAGTGTTTTTTCCTACTTTCTACCTGTACATGACCGTGGCCATCTTGTGAGCATGAAGTGGTCCTAAGGAAGGAATTTCTTCAAAGAATGGCAAAGCAGAAAATGGAAGTGTTCCGCAACATGGCTATTATTAAAGAGTCCATAAATATTCTTAGTAGCCTACCTCTAGGTGCCATTGTACATGAGAGAAAAGTTCATGTATTTTTTAACCACTTATTGTTAGATCTTTGTAATTCACAACCCAGTACCACTTCTAAGAGAATATTTACTGAGTATTGGCCATATGTCAGACAGCATTCTAAGTAATTGATAAGTGTTACTCCTAGAAATACCACATTATTCTGTGTAGATTCGGCATATTTAGTTTGTAATTTATTTAGATGCATTGCCCCAGGAAAGATTAACTCTTAATTTATCAGCATTCATACCTGTCCTTCAACAGAAAATGGGTGTTTTAGGGCTTAGATTTATCCTTTTATGCTACTCAAGGTATTCACTCAATTTCTGCTCAAAGAATACTATTAATATAAGTAATGGTATTGCATTTAACTTTCACATATATTCAAGTACTCAGTTTGTAATAGCAACAAATTCATAATGACAAGAAGTATGACTGTGTACAGAAAACACTGTGCTGAGGTTCTATAGCTTTTTATAAAGATTTCATTGCAGTAACTCTCCTCTGTTTCTCCATATAGTTACAAAATTATCTAAAAAATTAAATTATTAAGTAGACTTTTAATAGTCACACATAGAATCCCTGCTGGAATTGCAGACAAAAGGAACATGTCTAGTTCTTTCCAATGAGTCTGTGACAGCATCTCAAAATATAAGAACTCATTGAAACTGGCTCCTGGGAGGAACAGCTGATAATCAGCTAGAAGAACGGAGCCTTTGGGATGCTTGTCAATCATTTCTATTGTCATCGTGTGAAAGAAAGTAATCAATTTTCTTAAAGAAAAAAAGCAACTTTTTTTTTGAAAGTCAGGCTTTTCCCTAAATTTTTAACTTTTGAAAAACACCTCAATTATTTTTTCTGAAATACTAAGAGGGTTCTTTTTTAGTTATTTTATCTTATCTTAACAGTTTAGCCTGTATCTTTTTTTCACTCCTAAAATGAGAATTGGGTGATTTGAGTTTTGGCTTATTTGGTCCCCAGAATGGAGTTATTAATAATCACTGGCACTTGACAGCTTTCACCAAATCAGTCTTGTCCTCAATTTCACATGAGACTGTCCCTCTATTTAATAGAAGTAACAAAAATATCTAATCTTGAACATAGATAGAACTCCCAAGGAAGTGGTAGAGAGCTATTCCAATATTTATACTCCTTTTTTTTTTTTTTTGACTCTACCATAAAATGTCTTTAAATATAATCTCCCTAAATTAATTCACTTTACTTATTTAGTATGTTAGGGGGGAAAATCCTCTGAATTAATATGAATTTTCTTCTTTGCATTTCTTCTCCACTGAACTATGAGAATTTTAAGGCATTAAGTAAACATCCATATACAAAAAAGGATTTAGGCAGTGGATTTTGTTGTTGATAAAATTTTATTTTATACAACTATTTATTAAACTTCATTTGTTCATTTTTAAATTATTTTTAATTTGACTAGCGAGAGAAAGAAACTGAGAAAGCAAGTAACCAGGTCCGGGACTCGAACAGTGATGGGCGAAGTGGGAGTGTCCAGCGCCTCCACTACTACACCACTCACTGTTCCCGATAAAATTTTATTTTAATGAATCCAGATTTATACGAATACATTTTATTTATTTTTTAGGTTTTGCTATAAAGCATATGCATTTGCTGGAGAGAGACAGAGGGATGGAAAGTGAGAAATCACTCCCAGGGTTATGACCGCACTGCAGTCCCTTTTACTCCATTCTCTTCTCAGGATTTTAGGCACATCCACTCACGTACCCAGTGTGATCTTTAAGCTGCCAGGTCCAGGACTTGAACCATGGTCCACCATGTGAGAATCCAGAGCCTTAACCACCACGCCACCTACTGGTCCCAAATTGGCTACTTTTTAAAAGTGAGATTTATTGCTTTTCTGGTGCCTGTTCACAAACAGTCTGGAGGGTGGAAGAGCACTCCATGAGGTCTTGGATGTGTCGTTTTATTGTCGTGTGCCTTCACATAATGTCTTATCCTAAGCCTAAGTGAGAAAACAGCTTACAGGTCACATTTATTGAGCCCTTACCTTCTTCCAGCCCTGTGATAGGCACTTTAGTGATTTTCTGGAGACCTCACATACATCTAAGAAGAAATTATTGTTATTATCCTTATTTTGCAAATGAGAAAAATAGAAGTTCAATTATGACTTTAATCACAGCTACTAAATGTCACAGTCTAAACTCAGTCATTTTTGTCAAAATCCAAGGTCTTCAAGCCTCAACCTCGGTGCCACTACCATTACAGTGGTAGACATCCAATGTATGCTTGAAGATTGCAGACCAGAGCTGAAGACCTCTAATCAACATACCCTCTTTAAAAACCATTTCCTTCAGAAATTGGTTCTTGTTTAGTCCATTGATGAGAACTGTACTTAGTTCATTTGGCTTCATCCTGCAGTAGGTAAGACTTCCACCCCTTCTTTCTTTCTTTAATTGCCAAAGGGCATGCATACTCACTGAAGAGAGAGAAAGAAACACCCCCTCCCTATGAGGTCTGGTCACACTGCAATCCTTTATCCTCCATTTCTTCATCTGCATCCCATGCAATCATATGCCTCCCATGGTTCTCAAACCACCAGGGCAGAATTTGAACCTCAATCAGTCATGTAGGATCTGGCTCCCCTATGCACAGTGCCAGAGAACTGCTGTGCTGTGGGGCAAGGCCAAATTGAGTTTCTTTAATTTGTTGATTTCCTACTTCTGTAGATAAATTATTAGATTATATATTATTATATATCTATTCTGATATTAAGAAAAAGAATGAGAAGAGCGAAGAATGAAATAATTTGAGAGTAATGTCAACTTTAAGCAATGATAAACTTGAGCTACAAGATAGTCCAGAGGCTATGAAGGTACAGAAGAGAAAGTGAGAAGGCATCTGAAGTAAAATAAATACACTGAAACAGAAACAGATCCACATGCCACCTACTGTCATATCTGACTTCTAAACAGTTTATATTTTTGTTCTAGTCTTGATGAATAGAAATTTATTAAATAATTAAAATGTAATCATAATGTTATTTATACAGACCAAAACAATGCTGATCATTTTTTAAGAGAGATTTTTGCTCTAGAATGTGTGTGCTCATCAGAAAGAAAGAGAGAGAGGAATCAAGAAATCACCCCCCTCTCCCCGGGAGAATGGCCACACTGCAATCCCTTCTCTATTCTCCTCTCAGGATCTTAGGAACACATGCACATGTACCCTGCATGAGTTTTAAGCTGCCAGGTCCAGGACTTGAACTGCAGTCGACCCTGTAGGAGTCCAGCATCTTAACCACTATGCCACCTGCTGGTCCCGAAGATCATATTTTTAAGTTAATGATTCTAAAAACCTTTACAGGTCAGCTGCAGTCATGCAGTGGTGACACAACACTGAAGCCATATGGGAAAGCCCCAGGTTCACACCAAAGGTCTCCTTGTACACATTGGGTGCATGTGTGATCTTGACTACCTGGAGCTGGGGTGGATAATGGCATAAAGACTCTGTTGAGTGTTATCTCTTTCTCACTCTTTCTCTCTCTCAGAGAAAAAATAAACTCTAGTAAAAACATTTTCAGATCTTGCTATATCTGAGTCACCATTCAGAAATGCATTCCAAATATTCTATTTTTATATGTCAGTTTGGTTGACTGGAGATATTGAGGTCTATCAGTCAGATGGACAATGAAGCAACCAACTTCGAGTTTTCTGCAGAAGAGTGGGGCTCTAACTTCTCAGGCTTCTGTACACTGGCAGCCTTCCCCATGCCCCTTTGGCAAAGTCAAATGACTTTGTAGATGCTGTCATGGTTTCCTATTGCCCCCTTAACAAATGACCACAAATGCAGTAGTCCTAAACAACAGAAGTTACTCATTGTGCAGTTTTGTAGGCCGGTAGTCTGACACAGTTCTCACTGAACCAGTCAAGCTGTCGACAGGCTTCCTTTGCTAGAGACTCTTGCCTCTTCTCACTGCTACATCTGCTACTTTCCTTGGCTTCTGGTCCCTTCCACCATCTTCATAGATTTTTCATGTCATCTTTCTGACCTTTAATCTGTCCTCGCAGCTCTGACAATAATTACAATGTGGTCTCAGTTTGTAAGGGCCCATGTGATTATGCTATCCTCTCCTCCCACATAATTACTCCATTTTGTTGTTGTTTTTATTTCATACATTCAGTCACTATGCATCAGTTAACATTAATTGCATCTGCCAAAGTCCATTTTTACCATATAAAGTAGTATATTCACAAGTTGCACAGATCTGAACATGGATATCTTGAAGGACCATTGTTGGGCCTATCACAAATGGTCAGTAGGGCTGGCTGGAAATTTTTGACTAGTCTGCCATAATTATTCTTCATGGGGCAACCAGGAACATTCTCGAGGAGAGAGTCTAGCAAGGCTTCGTTCCCAGAGTGACCCAGAAGCTGATCCTCTCACGACAACCCCCATGACAGTCAGATCAGGATCAATTCAAACTTGTCTACAGAACCCAGCTATGAGTAGCTTCTCTAGCACTGAGAGAAATAAAATGGAACAAACTGGCTTTGCTGTATCAACATGAAAAGTTTTCAGTATCAAGTTGAACTTCCTCATTTTTGGATGGTGGGGAACATACTCAAACACAGCACCTATTTAAATTCCACAATCACTGAAATGAGACATTTAACTTTACTGCCCAGTGCAGTAATCCTCTACAATATTTCTGACCAATGGTAGCTAAGCACACCAGGGATGGTATCTGCTCATTTAAATTTTGTACAGTTGTGATTGCCTGCAGGTTCTTCCTGTCACTACGCTGAAACATGCCCATCTGTTATGTTAACCTATGGCTCATAGGTCTCCTTTTTGCAAACACAAAAACAAAAATCTAATTTAGCTCCTACGTGCTAACAGGTTTTTTGGGAGGACTCATAGTACCATTTTAGTCTCTACTTACTCTAGATTCATTAGAGTAAAGAAATCGATCGTTTTCCTCAATTAGAATAAAGAAAACAAAGAAGATTTAGCTTATGCTAAAAGATGTATGACATAATAGAGCCACTAAATTGTTTTAAATTCAGATTATAATTTCTGTTTTCAGGTTTGCTACAAGGAAAAAAAAAAAAACTTACATAGTGGAATTTCAGCTAGACAGTTCAAATTTAAAATTTATTTCCAAAACTGGGAGTGTGACTTACACCCGTAGTCCCAGCTACTTGGTAGGTTGAGGCTGGGCAATCACCAGTTCAAGGATGACCTGGGCAACATGGTGAGACTTTGTCTCTTAAAATAAAAAAATGATGTCCAAAACACTAAAAATCACTTAAGTCAATAATATTAAGAATAAAAAAGTAATTTTTTGTACTATTGTTTATGAGAAATAATTTGAAATTAGACTATTTTACTTTAAAATAATCTTAATAATATTAAGATATTCTCTCTTAGGATATAGTTTTATTCTGTCAACAAAAAGAAAGAAATTGAAGGTTAAAATTCTAAAGGAGCAGAACTGATGAAGGTCAGCCATTTTCAGGCAACTGGTAAACAGACGTTACTATATTCAGAAGTTTAATTTTTTAATTTTTTTTGAGAGATATTTTTGCTATCAGGTGCAAAAAATCTCATAGAGAAACAGAGATAGAGAGAGAGAAAGTAAAAATCACCCCCCAAGAGGGATGGTCACACCACAATCCCTTCTCCCACTCTTCTCTCAGGATTTTGGGCGTGCATACACACGTTAAGCATGAATTTCAAGGTCCCGGGTCCCAGACACGAACCGTAGTTAGCCAAGTGGGAGTCCAACTCTTTAAGTAATGAATTTTCTAATAAAGTATTTATTTCATTTTTTGGTCATACTTTCTTCCCACATTTCAAAAAGAATGTCAAGTCAATATTAGCAAATTATAATAAAAGTTAAGGAAATTCACTCAAGTTTAAATGCTTTGGGAATTAAAGAAATTTTTTTCGAAGATTGCTGATTTATAAGCAGTCAAGCAAACAAGCTCAATCCACCAAAAAAACATTTATTAGTATTAAAAAAATTGTGAAAAATACAGGAAAGGGAGGATATTTTTAAACGTAGGGATAATCTTAGTCATACAAATGTCAATTTTTTGAAATGATAAAAAGCAACATATTCAGAAAAAAGAGCATTTGATTGGCAGATGATCTTCTGTACAAAAGCTTGGAGAGATTGATTGTGGTGTCTTTGTAACATTTCGAATTATGAAATAATAATCTTACCGTGTGGTTCTAAGGTATTTTTACTGAAGTGTTATTTGGTTCAAAATTTGTTTCCCCTTTTTTTAAATATAATTTCTAGTAAGATATGTTTTAAGAGCTAAAATTAAACTAAAATAGAATACATGGTAAAAGAGATCAATATTTGCCCCAAAATTCTGATTCTGCTTGTGAAAATAATTCTAAACAGGACACAGTTTAATTACATGCTCTTCTCTAGCCAATATTCTTGGATAGTTTTAATAAAGAATGTAAATGTAAATAATGTGAATATAAATAATACTGAATTCAATTTATTATTAGCATTCCTGTTACATTTTGTAAAGTTTATATCTTTCATCCATGAGCAAGTGAGACAGAGAGGAGAGACACAAAGACAAAGAGATAGTTACCCAACAGGGTCTTCCCACCATGATTTAACCTCAGCCTCAGCCAGCCCCAGATCATGGGCACATGTGTGTCCTTATTCGAGGATATCTCATGACACAAATGCAGAACCTTCTCATATGGGTACACCCTAAACCATTGTGTTACTATTACACTACCATCCAGCCACTTCTTACTACATTTTTCTTTTTTAAAAAAAAAATTATGTATTTATTTATTTATTTATTATTTCACATGCATTATGCCAGATAAAGAGAGAGAGAGAGAGGAAGAAAGCAAGCCACCAGGTCCAGGACTTGAACCACAGTTGGCCATGTGGGAATTCCAGTACCTTAACAAGCACACCACCTGCTGGCCCCATCTTACTACATTTTTCTAACTTAAAATGTTTATTTATAAATATTCACTTTTGTAGAATGTTTTTGTCTTAAATTAAAATGTATTATGGGGACCAGCAGTTAGCGTAATGGGTATGTCACTGGACTCCCACGTAGTCAACCGCGGTTCAAGT
Source organism: Tupaia belangeri chinensis (assembly GCF_000334495.1). Taxonomy (NCBI): domain Eukaryota; kingdom Metazoa; phylum Chordata; class Mammalia; order Scandentia; family Tupaiidae; genus Tupaia; species Tupaia belangeri. The sequence continues at coordinate 3,584,028 of NW_006159754.1, read as the reverse complement.
CCTGGACCCGGTGGCTTAAACTCACGCCGGGCGCGTGTGCGTGTGTGCCCAAGATCCTGAGAGGAGAATGGAGGAGAAGGGATTGTGGTGTGGCCATCCCCCCTAGGGGGGTGATTTCTCACTTTCTGTCTCTCTGTCTCTCACTGTCTGGCGAGTGCATGCGCCCTATAGCGAAAACCTCTCAAAAAAAACGTATTATGGGGAACCAGCAGTTAGCGTAATGGCTATGTCGCTGGACTCCCACGTAGTCGACCGCGGTTCGTGTCCCGGACCCGGTGGCTTAAAACTCACGCCGGGCACGTGTGCGTGCGTGCCCAAGATCCCGAGAGGAGAATGGAGGAGAAGGGATTGCGGTGTGACCATCCCCCCTGGGGGGTGATTTCTCGCTTTCTGTCTCTATGTCTCTCTCTGTCTGTCTGGCGAGCGCACGCGCCCTATAGTGAAAATCTCTCTCAAAAAAAAAATGTATTATGAAAATGTATTATGAGATGCAGATTTGAGTGTCAATAGTTTATTAGGGAATTCTCTTAGAAATACCTCTATGGAATAAAGGATGAGAACTAAAGAAAAGAGGTTGAACTGTGATGCACTTGTAGAAATGTATTATTATCTCTCTCATATTTACCAGTCATTGGATGTAAACTACACGAAGAAAAAGGGATATACAAAGTATTCCTCATTGAAGGAAAAACAATTCCTCAAGCATGATGCACTTGTGAGCACAAATCACACAATATCCCCTACCAGCTGAAGAAAAGAGTGCCCGTATCCTTAAGGTGGTGGATATATGCATGTCTGCTCTAATTTTAAAATTTATAGAAAAATCTTCAGTGACATTAGGACCATGGTATCATTAATAATGAAATTTAGACCTGAAAGGAATATTTGCATCAAGTCCAACCCTTTTTAAGCAGTAAGGTGGAAACAATTATAAATAATACTCTACAAATCAGACAACATTAAAAGATTAGTACCGTACAGCTGATTTTTAATTCACATTACCTCTCTACTCAATATTCATATTTGGTTGCCTAAATGGCATCTAAAAATAAAAATCAAGCATTATAGTTTACGCTGCATCAACATGTCCCTTCCTCAGTATCTCCCACTTAGTAAGTGGTATAGTTGTTATTCCAGGTGTTCAAGATAAAATTAACTGATTCATTATGGGTTTTTCTTTCTGTGTATCCAATCTATTAGTATATCATATAGACTCTTCCTTCAAAATATAATTAGAATCGGGCCACATATACACTAATATTACCTTGGCATAAAACACCACCTCTACTTAGCAGCCTCCTAAGCAGTCCACCCATTGCCTATGTATTTTCCACATACCAAACAGAACGATTCTCTTAGGAGATAGAAAGATTATCTCTCTCCTTTCCTCAAAACCTTGCAAAGACTTCGCAGCTCCTCCACTCCACTATCTATCTATCTTAACCACCTAACAATGTCACTTACTCTCGTCTTAATGCTATTCCTTTAATACATTCACCAAACTCATCCCTCCTCCCAGCACCTTTCACTTTCTCTTTGTTTTATCTTTAGTTCTTTGGTGATCTTTTTTATCACTATTGCTATCTTGTTCTGGAATTAAACTTTGTTCTAATATCACTTCTCAGCCTTTTGGCTAAGATCAAGTGTCTAATATGGCTGTCAATATTGATGGCTGTCTACTTTGACTAAAATAAATACCTAGCACATATATATGTAGCATGGCAGAAAGAGAGAAAAATGTATACTCTCCAATTACTCCTGGAGAATAAATTCATCCTCACTCCTGAAATAGCAAATTAAGCATTATGTAACAGTGATATTATCTTGGTAGACTTTTGCACACCTTACAAATCTATCCTAGTACCATGGAGATTGATTGACCTAGTCTAAGTCTTACTATAGTAGCTAAGGGGCCAGGCTATTAAGGCTCCAAATTTCATAGATCAATGGAACAGAATAGAAAATCCAGTAATAAACCCCAAATCATACAGCCAACTGATCTCTGACAAAGAGTACTAGACAATGCAGTGGAGAAAAGAGTCTTTTCAGCAAATGGTGCTGAAAGAACTGGATACCCACCTGCAGAAAAATGAAGCTGGATGCCCATGTCTCACCATTAACAAGAATCAACTCAAAATTGATCAAAGGCTTAAATATAGACCTAAACTACAAAACTACCTGTAGAAAACTTATGGGAAAATTTGGCGATATTGGAGTAGGCAAAGATTTCTTAAATAAGATTCCTAAAGCATAGGCAATAGTCCCCAAAATAGACAAGTGGGTTTACATCAAGTTAAAAAGTTTCCTCACAGCAAAAGAAACAATAATTAGAGTGAAAAGACACCCCTTGAAATGGGAGAAAATATTTGTAAATTATTCCTCAGACAAGGGATTGATATCTAGAATATATAGGGAACTCACGTAGGTCGCTCATAAAGATGAATAATCCAATTTAAAATTGGGTAAATGAATAGATTAGACAACTCTCCAAGGAAGACTTATGAATGACCAAAAGGCAAATGAAAAAAAAATGCTCAAAGTCTTTTGTCATAAGGAAAATGCAAATTAAAACTACAATGAGATACCATTTATCCTATTAGAATGGCTATGATTTTAAAAAAAATAAAGAACAACAAAGTTCTGGCGAGGCTGTTGTGAAAAGGGAACATTCTTGCATGACTGGTGGGAGAGAAAATTAGTTCAACCTCTGCAGAAAACAATATGGAGTTTTCTCAAAAACATAGAAATAGAACTTTCATTTGCCCCAGTAATCCCAATTCTTTGTATTTACCCAAAGGATGAGAAAATAATTGGAAAGACACTTGCACAACCATGTTTATCGCAGTATTATTCACAATTGCCAAAACATGGGAACCAATCTAAGTGTCCAAGAATCGATGACTGGGTTGAAAAACTGTGGCACATATATACTACATAATGTTACACAGCTATAAGTAGCAGATCCTATCATTTGACTCAAAATAGATAAATATAGAAGACTTAAGGTTGAGAAAAATGACCCAGACTTTGAAAGATACACATTGTATATCCCCACTCAGTTTGGGTTGAGAGTATGCACTCTATGACAGAAGTGGAGCGATCTGGGGGTGTGATGGTGGAGAGGATAAGTATGGATGCTCAAGACTGTAAAGAGGGAAAGTAGTTGGTAGACAGTAGGTGGTAGAGAGTGGGTATGAGGTGCAAGGAATATTTGACAGATGAAAAACCAAAAAAAAAAGAAAAGAAAAGAAAGAAATTATTTCAATATTCTATTTGTTTATATTCTCATGATTTCAAATTGGGTTTTTCCTTTTTTTCATTAAAACAAAGATAATGATGGGGAAAGTAAGCTTTGTGGTTTTGCTCAATAAAAGCATAGTCTAACAATTATGTTACATGGAAAGTACTAATAAGAAATGATATTACACATTTGCAACTTTCAGAGGCTGTCCACAAGAGCTAGAGAACTGCCTGCTGGTGATTACATTCAAGTGATGGACTGGGGTTGAACTAAATGAATTTCAAGATCTCTTATGTTTTATGCAATTTATGAGTAACTTTTGAAATCATGTGATTTTAATCAAATACTAAGGACAATTGCATATTACTGGTTTATGGACTCTTTAAATATTTTAATTCATGTTCAAGTTTGACTAAAACTCTTTAAATATTTTAATTCATGTTCAGAATTTACTAGACAGTCCCTCTTAACAGGTTCATGGTTTGCCATTAAGTGATTATTCCTGTCAACAAGGCAAAAAACAGATCTCTCTACAAGCCATCATTTATATATGAGCACTTTATTAAAAATATGGCAATGAGAAATAATCTCTCCAAAGTTCATTACTGAATGATGCTATCGTGTTCCAAAGAAGCACAGTGTGAATTTTAGGCTGGCTTGTTAACCATTAGAAGACAACTCTGGTCAGTAGAATGTAACTCTAACTTTACTCTAGGGCAATTGTACTTGATTGAAAATATCAGCCAATTAAGAAAAATATAAATTATTGGCAAGAAGAAATTATTTAAATCTAAAACATAGTGATTGTTAAAAATTCTGTTGCTGGAACCAGTAGATGGCATAATGGCTACGTCACTGGACTCCCATGTAGTCAACCACGGTTCGAGTACTGGACCTGGTGGCTTAAACTCTCACCAAGCATGTGCATGCCCAAGATCCTAAGAGGAGAATGAAGGAGAAGGCATTATGGCATGGCCATCCCCCTTGGGGGGTGATTTCTCACTTTCTGTCTTTCTCTCTCTCTCTGACTTTTTGATGAGCACACATGCCCTTTAGCAAAAACCTCTAAAAAATTATCAGTTGCTTAAATCTCTTAGATTGTTATTGCTACCCTGAATTAATCCTGTATTATGAAGACTAGAGAACTGATTCCTAAGTATAGTAGACAGTATTTACTCTCTCTTTTCTGGGTAACAAAACATCAGCCAAACAAAGGCTATGATGCTCTCTCTCTATATATATATATGTATATATATATATATACTATATATATATATATAGTATATATATATATACATATACATTAGGAAAGGATCTTGCTATGTCTGAATGGAATCTTGGGTGATTATTAGAGTAACTGATGATGGTATAGTTTTAATGTAATAAGGATGGGTACAATAGCTTTTCTATTTTTATGGTTCTGGATTGTCTGCTTAGTCAAAGCTGACCATATCATAGATGATGGCTGCCACTGACCACCAGGAGTATTCAGAGTGTGTAAGTCCATCCTCACTCCTGGAACAGCATATCAGGGATTACATAACATCAGTGCTAACTTGTTAGACTTTCGAACACATTACAACTCCAATCTATTGGTACAGAGCATGACTGAGCTATATCAGGTCTTGACATCTGAACAAACATAAAAAGCCTTCCTGTGATTAAGGGCAGACCAGAACATGTATTTGTCCCCCTATGTCTCTTTTAATCTTGCCTATTTTTTTTTAATATAACCATGAGCAGTGATTTCAAATTTAACTCCTGTTTTAACTGTCAAAATGAGCAGGTATTTCTTTTGTAATGTAATGTTCTTTTAATTATAAATAATTTGGTTAATTCAGTTGGAAAAACAGCAAAACAAGTTACTTGACACTCTCTGGTATTTTCTTTATCTCATCACTCACTGTTACTTAGGGAAAACATGTAGCTTTGACTAATGAGTAAAACCATGTGGTATGTATCTTTAATGTTTGGCTGATTTCATTTAGCATATCTTCCTCCCATATCATACACATTGCACCAAATGACAGAGTTTCATCCTTGTTTATGGCCAAATAATAAACTTTTATGTATATATATATGCCACAATTTCTTTATACATTTATCAGTTGATAGACACCAGGTGATTTCATATCTTGGCTATAGTGAATACTGCTGCAATTAACATGCTGCAAATATCTCTTTGGAATACTGATCTTTTTTTTTTTCCTTTTAATTTTCCTGAGGGCATGTACATTTGCTAGAGAGATTGGGGGGGGAATGAGAAAGAACCCCCTCCCCCCGTAATGCAGAATGGTCATGCTACAATCTCTTCTCCACGTCTCTCTCCTTTGGGGATTTTAGGCACACAGGCATATGTGCCTGGTGTATTTCTCAAGTCTCTGGATCCAGGACTCGTACTGTATAGTAGGCCATGTGAGATCCAGCCACCCTAACTACCATGCATGGGCTGGCCGATGGTCCTTTCTTTTTGATTAAAAATAAATAAATAAAAAAACAAGTCCCTGAATTACTTACTTCTGCTCTCTTGCCCTATGGCCTTACCTAGTTTCTAAATCCAAAGATCACTGTAAACTTTGCATTTTTCCTGTGATTTTTCGTGGCAACAATAATGGGAGAAAATTTGTTTGGTTCATTTTTCCATAGCATATGGTAGTAATTTAAAAATTCTGAAAGTAATTGAATAAAAATGTAACAAATGTTATAAATAAACGTGCTAAGTATACTAAGATGAACATTACATTTTCCATAGATATGGCATAAAAACGAAAGTAACAAAAGCTATTATTCATAGTTTGTGGGTTCATTTGTGGTAGAATTCTTCTTACACTTTGTTCACCTTATTATATTCTGTTTCTTGCTAACTTTTGACATTTTCTTAACTTTTTTTTTATTTTGTTGACTTTGTCATTCAGCAGTGAAAATACAGCCCAGTATCCATCTTTTGAGTTGTACAGAGAGCATAAACACTCTGAGCTAAGACAGACAGTGGGAGGGTTTTTTTGTTGTTGTTGTTATTTTTTGTTTTGTTTTGTTTTGTTTTTATAGGAACAATGCAACCTGACAGAAAAATCCTAAGATAGTATTGGACATTAGAGTTGAATGATAGCAGAAATACAAAGACAGAGAGAAATTGACAGCAAATCGAGGAAAGAAAAATGAGACACTCTGGTTAGGAAATTAGAGAACATTGCAAAATTCACCTTGAAAGTAATGTGCTTATTGACCATTTTGGCATTGAAATTGAAAACAGGATGTAGAAAGCCACAGAGACAATAGATAAAAATGCTCCATTCAACTCCTGAGAACATCTCAGTTGACAAGTAGCTTCTTTTCTAGGAAAATAAGAACAGGAGAAAAACATCGCTTAGACAATCACTAGGCCTATAAATAAGTGGCACTCTCGTTTACTGAACTGACCATGGAGGGGGAGAAACAGAACATTACCAGCAGAAGTTATTATACATCTCTTTTAGTTCCTTAAATTTTAGAAAAAGCAATGATACAGGGCAATGAGGCAATGTATCCAAATTAAATCAAACTAGAATGCAGATTTACTGAATGTTAGTGGTATGGCCTCTCCTAGACCTATTTGACAGTAAATTTCTTAAAAACGGTTATCTAGACTTTGAGCTTCAATCCAATTATTGTAGGCAAAGGCAAAGGCAACTATAAAAACTAGCCTATGTATTTTATCTGTTATCATACTCGTAGAGCTTCCTCTGTTACTAGGATGGTGTTCTTCCTATGAAGCAAAGCCTTCCCTGGTTCTCTGTTGTTATAGTTCCCTGTGTACCTTTTTCAACATTCTTTAAATTTTGGGGAGGGAGGCAACAATCTAGCTGTGTTTATATTTTCTGATTCTTCTGAAGAACCTCCCTGAACTCAAGAGATTAGGCATAGAGTTTGAGAAAAATTATCAATGTCTATTAACATAGGAAATTAAAGAAACAATTAATTGGGTGAATTTTAACCCATTGAATGAATGATGCAGTGATGCTGGTCTGTAAGTAGTCCTATACGGTATATTCAACTCATTTTGAGAAAGCATTTATTTAACTGAAAAATACTTCTAAAACTAGTAAGAATAAGTATTTGAAAAACCACAGTAATTTTCTGAAGCCAGAAAGTTGAAGTATTCTGAAGACTTGCCTATATTACGTAGAACAGAAAACAGCCATTATTTTACCACAATCCCTCACACTATTTTAGTGAAATCATTTTTCAACATTAAACAGTTAATATAGAGATTGAAGGTAATTTTTAAAAAGAATAATAATCCCAAATTTTAGCACCCTAACATAACTATTAATATTTGTCTTGCAGTCATTTTTCCTGAGTATCTTTCTCATTTAACCTACATATAACTCAGTCGATATATAACTTATATGACACATTTCCCCCCTTATGCTTTACCAGGATTCCCCGCTTTTACTATAATCTTAATTTTAATTGGTACCTAGTATGCCAAGAAGGAATGACACTATGGTTATTGCAATGATTTTCTGGTTGAGTAATTAAATTATCCTCAGTTTTTACTTAGCTAAATAATAATATAATAAAGTATCTAATTATGGTGATTTTCCATATTTTGATTATTTCCTTAATGAGAGTTCTCAGAAATAAAACTAATATTTCAAAAATAGTACAAATTTTTGAAAAAAAATATTTAATTACTATCCCAAAGCATTCCCTTTTATCAGCAATATATAAAGTTATTCTCTTGATGGTGTTCTTTTAATCTTCAGTAGTATGCTTTCTGGTAGAAGGGGTGATTAATTTAATATAATACCTGGTATTTCAGTGTTGTTGATTGTATATTTCTTTGATTACTAATTATACGTAATGTTTTCATTCTTGTATTGTCTTTTGAAAAGTGTCTTTTTATGCCCTTTGTCCATAGGAATGAGCTGTTTACAGAGCTTTCTAATGCTAAGTCATAAATATTTATAATCACCTTTAACGAATCAAGTGAACAACCTTTTAAAACTTTTGTAATATTATTTTCAACAACATTATTTTTCCTCTAGGGTACATGCACTTGCTACAGACAGAGAGAAAGAGGGAAAGTGAAAAATCTCCCCCAACAGGGGATTGTCATGTAGCAATCCCTTCTCCTTCATTCTCCTCATGGGATCCTGAGCACATATGCATACATGCCTATCTCCCCTTCTCTTTCTAACTCTCTCTGATGAGTGTACATGCCCTGAAGCAAAAAAAATAAAAAATAAAAAACAATCTGCCAAATGGTAAGCTATCAGAAAATGGCCTTATTCACACCGTCACATGTTTTGAGCTTTAGCTTTGGACTTGTGTCTTAGTTCAACTGTTATAATGAAGATACTGCAGAGTAGGTGTCTAAACAACAGAAGTTTATTCCTCATAGTTCTGAAAGCTGGGAAGTCCAAGATCAAGATGACAGCAGATTTAATTGCCAGCGAGGACCTTCTCCTTGGCTTGATGACAACTGTCTTCTCACTATATTCACACATGGGGAAGAGAGAGAGCTCCAGTCTCATCCCACTCTGTAAGGACATTACTTCCATCCTACAGACTCTATTTTCATGATCTCATCTAAACCTAATTACCTCTGAAAAGATCCATCTCCAATACGGTAACAGTGGGAAGTAGATCTTTAACATGTGAATTTCAGGCATAGATTAATCTTAGTCCATAGAATCTTGTGACCAGAAAAAGCAAATGAATGGTACAAAGTTTACCTCTCCACAAGACTGAAGGACTGAAGTTACTAAAGACAGTTTCAACATTACCCATGTGAAGCTACAAAAGGGAATTTATCTTACCATTAATCCTCTGCCTTCTGCTAATCCTCTGAGTGACTTTAGAAACTTAAGCTTTCAGAGACAGAATGTCTTTTTTTTAAGTGTTAATAAAATTTACCTTGAATTAACTAAGATTAGATATGTAATGAACCTATCTGAGTCCTTAGTATATAATAGATGCTCAATAGACAGTTGCTATTTTTGCATTTGGTTCTCAAGACTTAATGGATCTATAGTGTCTCAAATACCTCCAGATGGTTTGCTCAGGCTTTTTCAGTCCTGAGAGTCACTAAGTACTTAATTAATGCCAAGACTTTAATTGGAGAAAAATAATCCATTTTAGAACTTTTACCAAGTACTCATACATTGGGAACTTTCTAGTGTAGACTAAATTATTCTTAGTGTATCTCTGGACAATTTCTTGTCCTCCAAAATCTCTGTACCTTGACTGCATTCATTGTGTAAATTCCAGAAATAGGCTTAGATAACTGATTGAGGAAAAAGAATAAAGAACCTCATACTGTTAACAAGATTGGATTCTGACTCCCACAAGCCTAATTAACTCCCTGCAAAGTACTCTTCACTACTCTTTAGCTCCTGTCTCTTGAAACAATCAGCTACAGTCTTGAATTATGTCTCTGTCCAATATTCACAGGTTTTTATCTTCAAAGAAGGTATAGATAGTGGGTTACTTTTTAATTCAATACAGTTAGAGGCAAAAAACATATTATAGCAAGACTTCTTTGGAAGTAATGTTTATAGGTCTCTTAGAATATGAGTCATTCCTTATTTCAAGATTTTATTTAATGATGAACAATGAAATTTATTTCTCTTCTTTGTCTTACATTTGTTCATACTCTGTTGCCTTCTGTAGGTGGATTGTAAGCTATTTGTTCTTTCTCACATAATCATACTGATTCTTTGGATATGACTAAAGTTACTACATTTGTTGCCTTTAAGAACAGTATAATTTCTGGGGCTAGCAGAAAGTGTGGTTAAGGCTTGAAAATCATGCCAGGTGCATGTATATGTGTGCCCATAATCCCAAGAGGAGAATGGAGGAGAAGGGATTGAAGTGTGGCCAATCCCCCAAGTGGGTGATGTCTCATTTTTCCCACTCTTTCTTTATCTCTGGTGAACACACATGGCCTATTAAAAAAATAAAAATAAAAAAGGTAGTATAACTCTAATAAGTGCCATACTTAAGAGTTAAAATGACTCTAACTGAGCATTCTCATAGAACCAACCCAAATGTCTACAAACAGAGGAATGGATGGTAAAAATGTGGCACATATACTCTATGGAATACTATTCAGCCATTAAAAAAAAAAAAAACAAGACCCTGGCATTTGATAGAAAGTGGTCGAATATGGAAGATTTATTGCTGAGTAAAGAAAGCAAGGCTATGAAAGAAAGATATTGTACATATCCACTCAATATACACCGACTATCCGCATTCTATAGTAGAGAGCAATGAATTGGAGGACATGAAAATCAGTGAAAATAGTTATGGATGCTGAAGACAATGTGGAACTGGGTGGAGAGAAAGGAAGAGTCTAGAGAAGGATAGAAGAGAACAAATAGAGAGACTTGATATATGTGGGACACAGAAATGGTCTATTACCTGTTGATAATAACATGTATAGTATTCTCAACTAGATAGGTCTGAGAAGTATTTCATGTTAGGTAAATTCTCTTTACAAGCCAAATGATGTATAGCAATGGAAGATTTTTTGAGTTTTTGTTTGTTTGTTTGTTTGGAGAGGTTTTTGCTATAGGGCACATGAGCTTGCCAGACAGACAGAGAGAGACAGGGAGACAGCGAGAAATCCCCCCCCAGGGGGGATGGCCACGCCACAATCTCTTCTCCTCCATTCTCCTCTCGGGATCTTGGGCACGCACACACACGCGCCCGTTTAAGCCACTGGGTCCAGGACATGAACCGCGGTCGACATCGTGGGAGTCCAGCAACATAGCCATTATTCTAACTGCTGGTCCCAGCAATGGAATGTTTTTAAAAATAATAAGAATAATAAATCTTCATCATGATCATCTGAAAAAAATGAAAAGCTATTTGCTACTGCTGATGTGTATAGTAATGTCTTTGTCTTGACTGATATGCATAGTAATCGTGCTGGAAAAAGAAATGTCATAAAGATATGTGTGATTAAATGTAATATTAAAAAAGAGTTAAAATGACTCTATTTTCCTTCATTCACTTAGAGATGGTGGAAAGAATATTTGGAGTAAGTAGAGGGAAAAATGTGTCAACTAGAAATATTTAAAGATGGCTATTTTTAAATGACTCAAAAATTGTATTATTTAAAAATATTTAGGGCTAGCTGATGGTGTGGGGGGCTAAGGTGTCTGGATCCCACATGGCTGACTGTGCAGTTCAAGTCCCAGACTCAGTACTCAGTTACTTAAGAAAACACACCAGCCAAGTGTGTATGCATGCCCAAAGTCTTCAAAGAAGGAAGAGACAGAGGAGAAGGGATCCTGGTGTGACCATTCCCCATGGGCAGTGTATCCACCCCTTTCTCTCTCTCTCTCTCTCTCTCGCTCTCTCTCTCCTTTCTCTCTGGCAAGCACTCACATCCGCTGGCAAATGAATAAAACAATGTATATATTGCTTCCATTGATTATTGATTGTAATTATTGTTTGTTTACATCTTAATAGTCCATTGCTTACCCAATTAACATGACAGTGCTCACCCATACTTAGCTGTTTGGTGTATCTATTCCCACTGTGATGGATAAATCATTTGAAGGACATAACCCTTAATTACCTTTGACAAGACCTCCAACTGTAATCTGTCAGAATTATTCCCTCACACAGTTCTTTCTGCTTCTGCTACATTCATATAGCAACGAGATGTAAAGAACTCCTCAGGGAGTTAGCTGAGTTCTATTAAATTTTAGGAGGGACAATTATTTCTCTGAAAAATCAGTATTTCAATTGGTCTAAAGACCTCAACCTCTGAAATGTCTCTAGAGGTAGAATGATTCAAAAAGCCACTTTGGGTAGACTTTTGAAATTTTATCTTTCCTAAAGAAACCACTTGAAGCTGATGATAAAAAATTTATTAGAATGTTCCTATATTCCAAATGACATATATTGAACATGTAGCTTCCCTGAATTTTCTTTTATTACCTCAGAAAACCCACATGCCTCTTTTCTAGGCCACCATGTGCTTAAATATGTATCTGATCATACTACTTTGTCTTTTACAATCTAATTACTTTGCACCAGAGTTGACAGAGGTAACCTTTGGACTGTCCATTTACAACAGTGCCAAGTTCATGGATAGAGTTTATCCACATTTGGTTTTATCTCATTTATTTCTGTTTTTGATTTGATTCTGACTAGACCAACAGGAGTGCAAGAACTTATGTGATCCCATATTTATACCTTCCACAGTCATCTGAGACGTCACTTAATACTCTGTAACTATCAGTGGGATTTTAAAGCCTCACTGACACTTAGAAGAAAGAGAAAAAAATTACAAGTGAGGAATTGTATAAAACGTGATTATGTCTCTTTCAGAAGAAGCTCCTTAATTTCCAATACGGGCTACTTGACAATTAGTGTTCATGCAATGTGTCTCTTAAGATGGACTTGAAACAAAGTTTAAAAGATTCACATCTCATCTGTCCTTTTGTGTAGGTTTTGATATCTCTTTCTTATATTGTAGTAGAACTATAAGTAAATGCCCTGCACATAAATTCAATCTTCTTTTTTAAAAATTTTTGTCAAACGGTATGTACACTTGCTGGAGACAGAGAGAAGAAATTGAGAAATCACTTCCCAGGTGAAAGGCCTTACTGCAATCCCTTCTCCTCCATTCTCCTCTTGGGATTTTGGGCACATAAGCACCTAGCACGTTTTTCAAGCCACTGAGTTCAGAACTTGAATCATAGTGTCAGCCATCTGGGATCCAGCACCTTAACCACCACATCATCTGCTGGTCCCATAAATTCTATTTTAATCTAAGATCTAAAAATATGTATATTCTGAAATGTATTTACGTCCTAGTTTTGGTTATTTCAAAGGAGATGAACCTATACCCAAAATGTGATTTGAAAGTAGATGCTGATACATCATAAGGAGGGTATGAAAAGGTTTATTACTCACATAATGAAGCTTTCTGGGGAGTAGAGTAGTTTCTAAGCAGGTCCAAAAGAGCAGGAAAAGGCAGTTAGCTTGGAGTTTTTATGATGGTTAAGGAATGAAGCCCTGATGAGGATTCTTGTACATGGCTTGAACTTCCCCTAGGTGTTAAAGGAGAGAATACTAAATTTTCTTACCAGCTTGCTCATATGACAGGGGCAGCGAATGAAAAGGAAGAAGAGATGCTTAAAAGTTATCACCCGACAAACATCAAAAAATGGAGTAGACTCTTGTTACAATAGTATATGTAAATAAACACACCTTAATATACCTACTTACACACGCTGCCTCCTATGCCATGTCTTCCCATATCATTTTTGTGCATTTCAGAAATTTAGGTTCACAGATCATGCCAGACTTACAATTTCTGCTCCATTGTGATTCTCATTTGCATCTTATTTCCCAAGACTGTGTATTTGCATTTAGGTTGATCAAAACACAGAATTCAATCCTTTATGACTGAAACAAAATTATCCCACTTGCACAAGACACTTGCCTTTGTGACATACTATCCTAAAAGTCTGATCATTCAGAGGAGGAGAATACTAGGTAGATTACTAGAGCAGTCGTCCCTTAACCATGGTTTTGCTTTACATGGTGTCAGTTACTGTGATCCAAAAAGAAGAGAGTACAGGACAAGATATTCTGAGACACAGAGACCACACTCACACAATTTTTACTACAGTCTATTATTATAATTATTTCTATTTCGTGATTATTATTATTGTTAATCTCTTACTGTGCGTAGTTCCTAATTTAAACTTTATCATCTATATCGGTAAGGAAAAACATAGCATATGTAGGATTTTTACTCTCCAAAGTTTTAGGTATCCACTGGAGTCTTGGATTGTATCCCCTGCAGGAAAGGGGAAACTATTATATTTCCATTGCTAGGAGATTGCCACACCTCTTAGTAAGCAGAAAAGCCTACATCAATTTGGGCTTTAAATAGCAAGTATCTTTTTCTCTGTGACGTAAATGAGATTATTTGTCTCCCTTTGGTCATATGAGATTATAAACAATTTAGAAGGCACACACAATAGATGTGGAGAAAATTGCTCACACATGATTTGACGATCGTATTGTCATCCTTGATGTTAAGCAAAGAAACTTTACATAAAGCGGGCTTAGACTCAGGAAACTCAAAAATGCTGACAGTTCTCCTGGAAATACAACTAAAGACAAAAGCTCTTTCTTCATTAAATGTTACCAACTGTATAAGTCGTATAAAGTGAGGGGCCAGCAGGTGACATGGTGCTTAAGACACTGGACTCCTACATAGCTGACCATGGCTCGAGTCCCAGATCTGGCAGCTTGCTCTCTCACTTTCTTTCTGTCTCTCTGTATCTTCTCTCTCTCCCCTACCTCTGACGAGTACATGTGCCCTAAAGCAAGTTAAAAGATAATACTAAATAAAAATAAATAATTTTTAAAAAGAAAAAACAATAAAAATACTTATGAAATAGAATGCCTACATTAAGCATCCAAAATTTTCTCTTTTCCTCTAACCCTTTATTCCATTCAAAATATATCTCATAAGAAAGAACCATTTCTGTTTGTTACACACACACATACATATATACATATATATATATATGTGTATATATATATATATATATATATATAGCCCCCAACAAAAACATTTTGTAATATATATTACATCTACATTCCACTAAGATATTTTTACATCTTGCTTCCCCTAATGGCATGTGGAATTGAGAGGGAAATTATTGGGTCCTTGGAAAAGCCAAATGCATCAGGGCTTTTCCAACGACCCAATATTTTAACTGTAACGTCAACGAGGCATCATGAGTAGAATTTATTTGCAACATTGAGCCTCCAATTCCACATGTTCACTGTTTCATCACAGAGCCCTTACTATGAATGACAGGCCTGAAGTCAAGCACTATGCTGCTTCATTCCCCAGTCAAACTCCAACAAGATTCCTACCAAAGATGTCAATCTGATATATGCACTTGCTTGAACTTTGTCTTGATTAGATTATAAATAATTTAGATAATACAAATAGGAGTTTCAAAGTTTTTCTTTCTTCATAGTTAGGACATCCAGTTTTAGAAAAAGCTTGTCAGCCTCTCATGGATTTGAATATGTATTTGTACATAACGAAGGAGCTTCATCGGGCTACTCAACATTTAAGATGAACTTACCTCCTGAATTCGCTAAAATATTAGGAAGAAAGTTAGTTCCAAATAACAGTTCTTTCCTGGCGTACCATAAAAAACCAGGCATGGTAATGTATGCCTCTATTCCCAGCAACTCTGGCTAAGTAGAAGGATCACAACAGAGCCAAAACCTGTCTTAAAATAACAAATTAATAAACAAACTAACAAGCAAACACAGTTATACATCAGGTTAACCAGAATTTAAAGCTGATAAAGACCAGTAATATCTGTCTTGAGCATCTAAAGTTTTCTCAAGACCTCTAAAGTTAGAAAGACCTCATTTGAATTCTTGTTTAATTATTAATGGTATATTTGGCAAAGCCCATGTTATCTCTGGACCTATTTCCTCATTTCCCAAGTGGCCAGAGAAGTACCTCTCAGGGGAACCAGCAGTCGGCGTAATGGTTTTGTCACTGGACTTCTACGTAGTCGACCACGCTTCCAGTCCCAGACATGGTGGCTTAAACTCACACCGGGCACATGTGTGTGTGCGCCCAGGATTCCAAGAGGAGAATAGAGAAGGGATTATGGCATGGCCATCCCCACTGGGGGGGTGATTTCTCACTTTCTGTCTCTCTCTCTCTCTTTCTGGCGAACGCACATGTCCTATAGCAAAAAACCTCTCCACCAAAAAAAGTAATTAAAATAAATAAATAAATATATAGAAGTACCTCTCAGAATAGGTTAGTTGTTGTGAGAATTAATTTAAATGATATGATTTCCAGAAAAAAAAAAAAACAGAGCACAGTGCCTAGTTTATGATGGTACCTAAAACATATTAATTATCATTATAGTACAATTATGCTTTTTGATGAATATTTTAAGTACTATTTTCAGCATATTTTTTCTGTACAATATGCATGATTTTTTAATGTTCTTGTGAGCAAACAAGTTACCCTGCCCAGTGAAGAGGCACCAGAAAGGTAGAAGAGATAAAAGATCAAAACTTCTTAGCTTTCCAATTCACTGTCACACTCAAGGTTAAGAGCATAGTTTAGGGAGTGGATATGTGTTCTCCACTTCTAAAAATGCATGTTTTTTCTGAACCATTAGATCATCTTGGTAGTTAGCAGACTTTTATGCCTGTTTGGTTTACATATACCTCGATTATATCCTTTAAAGACACAGTATCTTTTTTCTCTTCTCTCTTGTTTAAATGCTCAGATATACATGAGTCAAAGAAGCTGCTACCAGGAAAGAAAAAAAAGAGAAAGAAAAACAGAAAAAGACCAAAGGGAAAAAAATGTATTTTGGGCTATTCTGAGAATGTTTTCATTACAGGAAATACAACATTTTATGGATAATTTATTATATCTAAGTTATGAAACTTTTGTTCTAAGGTATTTGCCAAAATACAGTTGAATTTGAGAATTTTTTTCTGTTACAGAGTCTGTGAAAGTTTAGTTTGCAAATGTGACTAAGATTATTCTTAGAACTGCCAGATTTGGATTCAGTTGTAAGAAATTAGTCTGGCAGGTAATAATAAATAATTTTTCGAGCTAAAAGATAGTGAACCTGGGGCCAGCAGGTAGCATGGTGGTTGAGGTTCTGGACTCCCACGGTTCAAGTCCTGGATGTGCAAGTTTCCTCTTTCTTTCTCTCTGTGTCTCCCTGGTGAGTGCATGCACCCGATAGTAAATTAAATAATAATAATAAATAAAATTAAATATATAATACTTTAAAAAATCTTTCTTTTTTTTCTATGAGCTATCTTCCCCAATAAATAGACATCAGAAAGGGAGAAGATATCAAAAGACGGAAACATCTTCCTTTCTGAATCAATGTCAAACCAAGGTTTAAGATAGGATAGTTTAGGAAATGACCAGGGATCAATTAGAACTAGATCTTCCTTTTCATCCATGTATACCTAGGGCAGAAAAATCTCCCAAAAAGTGAGGAGTGAACAATCAGACATTGGTTATTTTCTATGGCTTGCTTCCTGCCTTTCCTCTAGGATGTATCTGGGGGGAACTTTGAAGTAACGATAGGACTTATTAGCACCAGAACCACTGGGGGATGGTTTGAGAGTTGAGAAGACATGTGAATTACCAGTGCCTTCTTACTGCTGATGATTGGCTTTGCTGATGCCTTCCTGCCAAACTGTAAAAGCTAGAGTCAAGAAATCTAGGAGGGGTTTTAGAACAAATCACAGCTCCTGGGCACTTAGACTGGCACAGGAGAACAGTGTATGGAAGTTGGAAACAAGAGAGAATTATTACTACAAGCCTGGAGCTGGTTTCTTCAGCTAAGATGAGGGGCTCTGTAGTGTGAGAGTATGCAGCCTAGATACGGGAGGCAGTTATCAATACGCCTCACTAATTACTCACTAAAACAGGCTGACACAAACCTTAATGCCAAGGGCTCTGTGGATCTTATCTAATCTGAGGGGCACGGGAAATATCCTGACCCTGTTTAGGTCATGCGATGCCTGTTTGTGGCTTATACATTATCCTCTTTGATGCATACTCAGACAGCCTTCCTCAGAGTTGCAGAAGAACAACATAAGTAAACTGGCTAGACCTATGATGCATAATAGGATCACACATGATAGTAACAAGATCAAAAAACGTCTTCACTAAAGTCCTTATCTCTAAATGTAGAACTTCAACCACATCCTTGAAAACTTACAAACAGTTCACTGTGCTTGGTAAAATGCATAAATAAAGAAGCTCAATATGACTGAGTGGCACAGCTTGTCTGTGTTCATCTTCATCTGATTCTGTGTCTTTCTTCTTTCTCTAACTTCCTTTTTTCACACAACCAAGCCCTGAGGACAGACACCAACAGTATTACCATCCAGAAAGATGTTACTCTTAAGCTTGTTGGCAAACGCCAACACTTTAGCAGCAGGGATGTGCAAAACTGTCTTTGCCAGAAATCGAGGATGTGGTTATCCCAGAACAATGCCAGCGTGTACTGGGCAGTGAAAGTTCAGTCACTAACTGGGTCAATACATTTGAGTTTATCTACAAGTGACTAATCAGGTGAGTTTCATATCATTATTATTATTATTATTATTATTAATTTAAATGTGAGTAACTTAAGCTTATCGCTTTGGTTCCCTGGAAAATCAATATAAAGTATAATCTGCTCAATTCCTGCAATTTGATTTTTTTCACTCAGTCTTATTTTTCCCCTTTTATGTCATTTATTTTCTTAATCACATTATTATAGTGAAATGAGTCAGTCATAACCATAGAGTAGACCCAACTTTAATTAGTTCCATTATTCACCAGCTGAACAATGGCAGATACCTTTTAATCAATAAACTTGAGAGCTTAGGATTTGATTCTCATTCTCTTAATCAACCAATGTATTTCATTGTTGTTCTGACTTAGGAGAAGAGTCACTACTCTTCACAAGGTAATGAGAAACACAGGACTGCTAGGTCATCAGTCTTTTTAACTGAGATGTTGGCTTCCAGGCTCATATTGATGGCCTCTAATAACTCCGATCTTCTCTGCTGGAGCACTGTCGTTGGGTTGAAGATTTCCTTGCAGTTTGCTCCTTAAGCCTGTCTTGTTATTGGAGTGTTCTTGAACCTGAATTGGTCCCTCATTAAAAATATGTGAACATGACCCAAAGTCAAACAGCTAGACATGCAGGATGATTGTTTGAAATGCCTGTTTTGACATGTTCTTGTTTCTAAGGAGTAGAGCAGGTTCCACAAAAATACCAAATGCTGGTGAGCTACTTAGGGTGGGAGGGGAGAGATGATAAATTCACCTTCTTTTCTCCATCAAAATCTGAGTACCTCTACTCAGTGTGAATTTTCTTGTATGTTTTTTCACAACTTGTAATAACATAAAAGAACTGCTTATATTGTCATAGTTAACATTTTGAGTACTTACTATGTGCCATGCAGTGACGGAAGTGCTCTCCATGTATTCCTTTTGTCCATTCTTAGTACCTCGTTCACACCTTGAGACAGAATTTAACTTTATAATTGCAAGACCTCTTCTAAGACACCTAAATTGTTCTATTTCTGGTAAGTGCTAAATATACTTTTCTTGGAGAAATACACTGAAATTATTCAAGACCCCCAAAATGATCATTCAAAAAATAAATTCACAGAGAGGAATAAATAGTGACTATGCTTCATGGAGTGAGAATAAAACTAAAGGCTAATCATTCATACGTCACTAGAAAAAACTATTGCCAAAGAGATGGGAGGATGTTGATGAATCCATATCTGTTTCTAACCTAGGACAATGCATTTCTAAAGAAAACATCCCACAAAGGACAGAATTTCTTTCTATATTCTCACGAGTTGAGAATCTGCACAGCAACTCTGCTAACTTTGAGGGAAAGCCTCAGGTTTGGAGGAATTCCTAGATCACGTCAAACGCCGACACTGACATCTGCTGGAAATGCAAGCTGCCCACAGCTCCTGCTGCTGATTAAATCCAAAGAGGGAATGAAATAAAGACCGTAAGAACCTCGCTCAAAACCCGGAAAAAGGACTACCGTAAAGATGTGATATTCAACAATACCCAACATTTGCTTTATTGAGAATATAATCTTGGCAGATATTTTTGGACAGAAACATATGGCCATCGATGTATGACTCTGAGTTACTGATTCTTATATAAGTCACTATGGGCCCAGCTCAAACGTAAGCATTTAATGTGTTTCTAAAACAAAATACGACATGTACCTCTGCCTTTGAGGTATTTCATGCATTTTTACCTCATGTTTTATAAATGGCATGTTTACTGTTCTCTAGATCTTAGAGAAGTCTAAATCATTTCGAGGACTCACTTTTCACAGGTTTGATGAACGGATTGCTGTGGTTTGCGTTATTCTGCCTGCTCTCCTATGTTTCTTGCTTGCTGTCTCACTTTTGATACTAATTAGGTATTTGGGGAATAGTCATACAGAAGAAGTATGCAATTTATTTGTTTATGTATAAATTTTAAGTATAACCTGATGCAAAATATTTTTTTACAATTAATTTTTTATTTACTGAAACTTTTCAGTAAGAACATTCTCAGATAAACAAAACCTGAAAGAATTTACCAGCACCAGACCAGATCTCCAAGACGTTCTCAAGGGAGTGCTATGTCAGGAAAATTAAATGCAGACACACAGAAACAAGAGTTCAAAAACTAAAAAAAAAAATGGCCAACTTAATCGTAGGGATAAACCTGGAGTTGAATATTATATCCCAGAATTCAATCGTGAAGATTGAACCACAACAGAAGACAGATTAAGTACAGGAGACTGAACCGATGAAATAGCATTCTGTGACTTTTGACTAAAATAATGCTGCTTTTATTCTAGGCTTTGTTGTCCGGTTTTAAGAGTTTTTGTCCTGTCTTGAGCTGTCAATAGGTTCAGATACCTACTATTTGAACAGAATACTAACCTGTTTCCAGGCTTTAAGTTTTAAGCAAATTTCCTTACCAATTCAAAACTGCTTTTCTTGAAATTACCAGCTGAACTTGCTATTGAAAATAGTTAGATTATTTCAGAAATTGTGTGATCAATAAAATGTGGGGGGAAAAGGAATGGAAGACAACTGTAGTCACCAGAGACAGTGTGAGAAGAGGGTGGGAAAGAACAGAGGGTCAGAAATAGGGTAAATATATATATAGATACATATATATATATATATATGAATCTAGAAATGGAAAATTATTAATAATATGCATGATTAAGTCACTATGCAGTATATTCTGAATGGGAAACCACATTTTGTATGCTGTGACGATGCTTAGGGGATGAATGAAAATTAATTAATGAAAAAAAGATTTCAGGAGAAAATAACTATTTTTCCTTGAAATAAAAAAAATGCATATTTGATGACTGCAGTAAGCTATATAGCCCCAGCTAGATGCTACTTCATAGTATGTTCATTCTATTCACTGAGGTTTATGCCTAAAGTCAGACTTGTGTTCATGAATATGTATATATCAGCTGTGCTTGCTAATGGAAATACTTAGATTAAGTTCATTAGCAAATCAATAAAATGGGGGGGAAGGCATAGAAAGCAACCATGGATTCTAGAGACAGTGTGGGAGGAAGGTGGGACATGGCAGAGGTTGAGAGATAGGGAATCGAGGAAGGCACAAAAAAGCAAAATATACAGGAAACAAGAAATGGAAAATTATTTGTTGATGATAACATGTATGTTGATGTGCTTGGTTGAGCCAATATACAGTGTATTCTTGGTGGGAAATCTCATTTTATACGCTGTAATGATGTATAGTGAATGAACGTAAATAAGTAAATTTAAAAAAAAAACAAAACTGCCCACCTGGGACCAGCAGGTGGTGTGGTGGTTAAGGCACTGGACACTCCCACATGGCTGACAATGGTTCAGGTCCCTGACCTGGCGGCTTGCTTTCCCACTTTCCCTCTCTCTCTCTGTCTCTCTCTGGTCAAATTAAAATAAAATGAATGAATCAAATTAAAGAAAGAAAGAAAGAAAAAAAGTATTCTGAGACTTAAGAAAATTATTTTATTTTTTATAAGAAAATTGTATATTTTAAATTGTTATCTATAAAAATGAACTCTTCACTTTCTAGAAAGAGTCTCCCATGTTAGGAACCATTTGTATTTTCTTCTGAATTTACCTTACCTTATAAATACTTCTTTTTGTGAACATACTTATTTTTTTTCCTTTTTTGGCTTTTATCTTTATAACATAAAATATAAAAAGTATACAGAAAGAGTATGTAAGTACAGGTGTACAGCTTAGTGCATTATTTAAAAACACGTAGTCATGAAACAGAGAAAGTGAACATTGCCAACACGCTTACGAAAACCCTCACTGCCCCTTCTCTATTGCAATCGACCTCTTACTTTTCTTTACATTTAACTGGTAAGCAAACGTTCTGAACACTAGAGTTCTGCTGTGATTTTGATTTTATCTGAATGAAGTCAGAGTGTATGTTTTATGTTTAGGTTATTCATTCAGCATTCTGAGCTTCATGCATCTCCTTGTACATGGCTGAAATCTGTTCATCTTCTATGGCTATTGTCAGTCCATTTTATGAAATATCACCATTTACAGATCTAATCTATTATTCATGGCCTTTTGGGTGATTTCTGACGGGGGACTGTTTCTAATTCTAATGTTTCTATTGCACCTTGCCTGTCTATCATTTAGAGTACCTGCAGACGTTTCTGTTGGTTGTCAATCTAAGAGGAGATTTGCTGGTTGATAGATCAGATGAGGCTTACATTTCAATAAATATCCCAAAATCACTTTATAAAATTAAAGTTGTTGGGACCAGCAGTTAGCATAATGGCTATGCCACTGGACTCCCATGTAGTCGACTGTGGTTCGAGTCCCAGACCGGGTGGCTTAAACTCATGCCAGGCACGTGTGCATGCATGCCCAAGATCCCAAGAGGAGAATGGAGAAGAAGGGATTGCAGCATGTCCATCCCCCCTAGGGGGTGATTTCTCGCTTTCTGTCTCTCTGTCTCTCTGGCAAACACACGCGCCCTGTAGCAAAAAACCTCTCCAAAAAAAAAAAAAAAAAAAGAGGGAGATAATGTAGTCATATCATTGTATTCAAGAAGAGAAGGTAGTTTTCACTTAATCATATTCTAACTGACCTCGTGGTATAAAGAGGTTGATACTGGTCTAGCAGACATAAAATATTAGATCAGTGTTTATTCTGATGAAATTATGTATCCTATATTTATTTCTTTATTGCGCAGTGAGGTTCTTGCCACTCACCCTTGATTCTCAGAGCATATTACAGTACCTGGTATATAGCTAGATTTTAATATATGTTTGTTCAGATGAGCCACTGCCAAGTTAAGCCTCTAAAATAAACCCATGATAAATTTTTATATGAAAATACATTAGTACCACTCAACTCTTATTTGAAACATTATTTTATAAATATAATATTTTAATACATTATCTAACAGCACGATTTTCATGGTAATTAATGAATCCATTGTGTGACTTGATCTTAAACACAGTTTAAAAATGTAAAGTGGGATTCAGGTAGTCAAGCTTAGAAATGTCTGAATGATTACTTTCAAGCTGACATGCATTAGGAGTGGTCTATGACCACACCAAGCTGGAACAGGAAATGCACAAAGATAAAAATTTTCAGTGCAAAAGTACTTCATTCTAGTTTTGAAATATTCATTACAAGGGACACAAGGAGCAGGACCTGTCTCAGTGGTAAATTAAAGGAAGATAAAATTTCACTACTGAACAGAAATGATAGACCCACAGATAACACAAGTAGATACAGAGAGCATATACCTGGCTGCTTTGAAAGGGATTTGAACCCAAGAACTGGGATGAAAAACTAACAATTAAGTGAAGTGATGTGCTAAATGGAGAAAATAAAATAGCAACCACAGTTAAGTGCTTTGAAGGTACCTTTCAAATCAATCTGTATGTACTAATCCAATAATTAATAATTCCTCCATAGTAATTAAATCAGAATGTCTGGGGCGGGGGAGGGGAGGAGAGGAACCAAGAATGAATACCTTTTAAAGATCTCCCAGATAATCCCAATCTGCAGCAAAGTCTGGAAACCACTCAGCAGCCCTGCAAGGAAGATCTCCTTGTTCCTATTTCAGTATAGTGGACACTAAGTCACAAGGAACTGAAGTTAAGTTGCCAAAGTCGGAGCGGAGGAGTTGACATGAATACAGGCTGTTTCTTTTCATCTTAATCATTGCAAGGTCTCCACAGTGCTTTAGTGCCGTTCGTAATGAGTAGCTTTCATTTGGAAGATTTTAAGAGCATTTCCAATGTACATCTCAAAAATGATCATTTCAGGAAGTTATAGACTATTCCCACATGTTTTGCGTTTTCTACCAGCATCTATGATATCAGCCCCTCTAGGCAGTATCTATCCTTATCATGCACAGTGTTGTCAAAATATTTTCCAAATTATTCAACTCCTCCAGATGTTACTACTTCCATTTATCTTCAGAGCCCACACAAGCCCGTCTGGGAATGGGTTGCACTCGAGAAAGAAAGGGACCCAGTGTAAAGCAAAGTGGAACCAACGCTGGGGGCCTTCCTGTTCCTGAGGCTCCCTGGGCAGTGTCCAGATTTTGACACTGATTTGAATCACTAATGCCTGCCTCTGTTCAGCCTGTGCTGCAGGGTTCTGTTTCCAGTATGTCTCTTAGTACTTTGACCCTAAGCCGGAAGTCGTGTTGTACTATGGGACCTTAGAGCTCTAGGTTTTCTGCTTAGCTTTTCCACTAGAGTCACTGTATGACTTCAGTCAAGAGTCCCAATCTCTTAGACCATTGTACTATGTACCATCCTAAGTGGAATTTGGAGATCTTGGCTAATGTGTGGTTCTGTGTCATGTCATTGCTATAGATTTGAGTATACCTCTGCTGAAGACTGCTTATCTATCTCCAGACTTTGAGAATCACCATGACCTCAGGATTTAAGTCCATAACTTGTCCTTCACCTAAGAAGATGTCCTGTCTCCATGGACGATCTTGGTCTCAGTTGGTCTCAGTTACCCTGAGTCAAGCAATCTGCTTTTCAGCTACAACTTGAGAGATATAGTTCTTACTTTTAACTCCTTCATTGCAATTGTTATTTGTATTACCAATTCTTTTTTTTTTTTTAAGTTTTTGTCATAGGGCATGTGTGTTCGCAGGGGAGAGAGACAGAGGCAGGGAAAGTGAGAAATCATCCCTTCAGTGGGGATGGGCATGCTGTAATCCCTTTTCCTCCATTCTCCTACTGGGATTTTGGGCTCGCAGCCACACATGCCTGGTGTGATTTTCAAGCTGCTAGGTCCAGGACTTGAACTGCAGTTGGCCATGTGGGAATCCAGTGCCTTAACCATCACACCACCTGCTGGCCCCACCAGAACAGATTTAATAAGCAAGGGACTCATGTCTGAGAATTCACATGGATTTGAGACCCTCCTATGGAAAACAGCTTTCTTCTATGGTTGCCTTTTTATTGCTCAGGAGATGCACGCATGACCCAGTGCACAAGCAAAGACTACAATGATTAAAATTTCCCTCAAGGGAAATTGTGCCCATCACAATAGGTCACACAAGCCAACTCAAAGCTGCCAACTCAACTCCACCACTAAGTTCCTCCTTCCAAGTTCAGGGATTCAGTACCTCAGTGCTCCAGGAGGGGCACTTGCAGCTATAATTTACATAAAACCAAGGTGCTTTCCAACCTCTGTGAATACCTGATCTGCTCAAGAGGAAATCTGAGGCTTTGTCATTATGAAACCCAGTCAGAAGGAAAGAAAATGAGCACTCTTGATTCAGTAAATCATTTCACAAAGACCTGCACAAGCCCCCCATGCACCACCAAGAGTAATAGATTTTATCTTTCAGGGTTCTGACCTGCCAGAGGTTGGAGAGGTTTCTGTTATAGGGCGCGTGCGCTCACCAGAAAGAGATAGAAAGCGAGTCTGAAAGTGAGATATCACCCCCGGGGGGGCTGGCCACACCACAATCCCATCTTCTCCACTCTCTTCTCGGGATCTTGGACATGGATGCACGTGTGCCCAGCCTGAGTTTAAGCCATCAGGTCTGGGACTCAAACCATGGTCGACTACATGGGAGTCCAGCGACAGAGCCATTATGCCAACTGCTGGTCCTCCTGCCAGTTCCTATTTTCCTGAAATGATAAATTCAACATTTTCCCTCCCACTTTCCAACATTTAATTAGCAAAAGAAGAATGCTACATGAACAAAAATAAGCTCATGCAGCATAAAGAGAGATCCTTGGAGGTCTGGGACTGTGAGATGAGTCATTCCTTAGAAGAGGTAGAAGACAAAAGGAGTAGGCTTCCTCCCTGTTGCCTTGGCCCTCTCAGGGCTGGGGAGGATAGGGCAGCTGAGTGAGAGTGGCAGGTGTCCAAGGTAAGTGCGAGTGTAGGAGGGGAGTTCCTGAGCTCCCCGGTCTCAGAGAGCCCCAACAAACTCCGGGACATAGGTCCTCTGGTACTTAAAACACAGAAAGGCCCTATGAAAACCGAATCCAACTCCTGAGAAGTTTGGAGGGGGAAGCTGTGGCCCAGCATGGCTTTTAACAGCCACCTGAGATTAGCTTCACGTTGAACACCCTCCCCAAGAACTGCTATGGCCAAGGCTCCTTCCAGGGATAGCCGGGGCCAACTGTTATGAAGAGTGATGTGTCAGAGACTGCGCCAATGATGGCAACAGCACAGGGGCCACTTTGGTCATGTAAAATGAGTCACTAAATTTCACACTTTGGAATGTCTTCATGACATTGGTACAGTAGCTTTTGAAAGCTTTAAATGAATTATGCTCTAGGTTATTGTAAGTTTCCAAATTCTTGGGCAACAGTATAATGTGATTTCCCAAAACATACAGAACCACTTTAAATATTAAAATGACTGGCTCAGTTGCTTTGGAGAGTGGAGTAATACAAGTAGAAAAATCAAATCTGGTTGCTATGTCTTGCAGAAAATACTAAATGATTAACTAGTATAAAGGAAGCTACTCTGCAAAAGTGTAAAACATCAGTAAAACTGTAATTATACATCGCTGACCTTCAGCATCATTCCAAAGTGTTAAACCTGTGTGTTGGACAAAGGGTTTGTGATGGAATAATAGTTCTAGCAAAGGGATCTTGTTCCCCAAATGATAAAGCAGAAAACTTTTTTTAAATAGTTTTATTTTATTGTATTTATTTATTTGACCAGAGAGGGACAGAGTGAGAGAGAAAGTGAGAAAGCAAGCTGCTAGGTCTGAGACTTCAACTGCGGTGGGCCATGTGCGAGTCCAGAGCCCTTAAACACCATACCACCTGCCAGTTCCGAGAAAGCAGAAATTTTTAACGGAGGATTCCATCCTGTCAGCTGAGGTCCCCTAGTGGACCCTTTTTTTTAGTGTGTGTGTGTGTGTGTGTATGAGAGGCGGAGAAATAGACAGAGAGAGACTAAGACAGGTATTTTTATCTCTTCCTGTGCCTCAGGCTCCCTGCTGGTGAGGATTACAGGCATGTGCCACTGTGCCCAATACATTAGCTTGGTTCCAGGAACCAAACCTGAACCTCTCATGCAGCCTCAGCCCCACACAGCATGCCCTGCCACATGTACCATCATGGCTGGGCTATACCAACAGCTTTTTGTTGTAGCATATACCAAAGGGCTGGCTCCGTAAGTTAGTGGTTAAGAGATCCAGAACCCACATGGCAGTTCTTTTTTTTTTTTTTTAGAGTTTTTTTTTTTTTATTTTTATTTATTTATTTATTTGCTATAGGGTGCATGCACTCGCCAGAAAGACAGAGAGACACAGAGACAGAAAGCAAGAAATCACCCCAAGGGGGGACGGCCATGCCACAATCCCTTCTCCTCCATTCTCCTCTTGGGATCTTGGACATGCATGCACACACACCCGGCATGAGTTTAAGCCACTGGGTCCAGGACTTGAACCGTGGTCAACTACATGGGAGTTCGACATAGCCATTATGCTAACTGCTGGTCCCCCACATGGCAGTTCTAATCTCAGGCTGGAAAAACACATAGAGCAGGTAGGTGTGCATGCATGCCCTAAATCCCAACAGGATGGAGAAATAGAGAAGGGACTGTGATGTGACCATACCATAGGGAGGGGGGGTTCTTCCTTTCTCTGTCTCTCTCTGATAAGCCGACATGCCCTCTGGCAATAAAATGAAAAATATAGCCAAAATATTATCAATAATTGTAGTGAGCCAGATGTCTTGACCTTACTCAAAAGCTGGTGTTCTCCTGCTTTAGAAAATCATCTCCAGGGCAGCCATCTTCTTTCTGATAAGCATCATCTACTATAGGATAGCTGGGCCTACTGAGGAAAACAAAGTAACTGCCAATTTTGAAAAATGTAAGGCATATATTCAATCCATGATTTCATCTTAATGGTTGAAGTACCTGCTATTTTTGGTAATGATCTTCAGGCAGATTTGGCCCAATAATAATAAAGTAACAAGCCAGTAACAAAATTTCATTACTTACAAACTTACCCTCATTGCAGTAAGTTTTAGAAAAAAAGGGAATCATCCTACAAAGGAGAACTTGTAGCCTCTGACCAAGTACCAAGTAGTTAACATAAAGTAGCATTAAAAGATGGAATATGCACATCTCCTCATGTTAGAACGTTGGCCTTCTCTGGCTGTCTGTAGACACTGCAACATAAAATATCTGAATGGGATGCAGGCCTCCCTTCGACCAAATTTTTAATCTTCTGTTAAATAAATTCATATGCCCAAACTCAAGAGTTACCTCAGGACCTTGCTCAGCTGAGTGTACGCACGAAGGCTTCATCCCTCTGAATTAGTGTCATCATCTACCTCATGGAAATAGTCTCTTAGAGTGCCTGGTTTCCAGGGCTAGTCAGCAGAAGCAGTCAGGCAAATAACATTTCTTTAATAGAAAGACAAGTGATCTGGCAGTGGTAAGTTCTTTTTCTTATGCTCCCCCAACACACACACACACACACACACACACACACACACACACACACCACTTCTAAAACCATTTGTCTCAACAGCTAAAGTATCAGGGGAAGGGAGAGCTAGATATTTCAGAAAATACTGAGTACATTATAACAATATGTCTCGATTCCTATTCTTAGTATCAAAGGATAATTAAGAGAGGGACCAGCAGTTAGCGCAAAGGCTATGTCGCTGGATTCCCACGGAGTCGACCACAGTTTGCGTCACAGACCCGGTGGCTTAAACTCACGCCGGGCGTGTGTGCATGCCCAAGATCCCCAGAAGGGAATGGAAGAGAAGGGATTGCGGTGTGGCCATCCCCCCCGGGGGGTGATTTCTCACTTTCTGTCTCTCTGTCTCTCTCTGTCTGTCTGGCGAGCGCATGCGCCCTACGGCAAAAAACCTCTCCAAAAAAAAAAAAAAAAAGATAATTAAGAGAGAAAGTAAGTAAATAAATGCCTTTGTCACAATCAGTTCCAACCAGATAAAGAATTTACACATCCGCAGGTTTGTAAAGAGATGCACACACGAATACATGAAACACACAAAAATAATTTACTATTCAATCTCAGACACACAAATCTACTTAAGAAAGAGAAGTTTTATTAGGGCAATTTCACTTTATTTTTCCATACAGCAAAGTCAACTACTGCAGTCATAATAAAATAAGCATAAAACAAATTGCAGCCCAAGACAAAATACATAATTTTAAGCAACTACAAGCAGAAAGTAAGTTGTGATTACATAATAGTAAAACCAAGCACATCTGTCCTTTCAGCAGATGAAAGTGGTAGGGTTGCTGATAAGTGCAACATTATGAACCAGCTGGGGTGAAGGGCTGGATACACTAATTCATTAATCAAGTGCCCATTATTACCTTTTGCTTTTTTATTTGAGTGCTTCTGAGTTGAAAATAAAACCATGAAATTTAAACTGTGTTTTATTTTTCACCTGCTGAAAGAACGGGATCCTACAGCAATTAAAAAACAATCACATAACAACTATAGCTACGGTGTGCTGTTTGGTTTGCCTGTTTATGGTTTAATTTTGTGAAAGTCAATACTTGTTTTGAAGATTTTTTCTTTTTTTTGTGAACAATATAACCACTGAAATTGGCAGAAACTGATTTGAATAATATATGTCCTTAGTATAGTTCTTTCTCTCTTTTTTTTTTTTTGTTTTTTCTTTTTTGTTGTTGAAGTTTTAAACATGCAGTAGTTTTGAAAAATGTAAGGAATATTTGATCCATGATTTCACCTTAATGGTCGAAGTATCTGCTATTTTTGGTAATGATCTTCAGGCAGATTTGGCCCAATGGCGTTTTTGTCAGTCATGAGATCTTGGAAGGATGGCATATCTTTCCAGCTGAAAAAATCCTGGCAAACTACAAGCTGTCCACAAAAAAGCAAAGCAACATGTTTGAAGGGGTATGGAGTGCTAACTCTGTGCCACTTTTGCAAGCAATTTTGCTCAGTCTGTCATTTTTATTAGCCTTAACAAAACTCCTTGTAATTATAGACGTTTTTATTCAAAATAAGATCTTACTATTATACAGGTTTCTCTCTTTTGACTATATACAGAAGTGCAAAAAGTCAACCTTCTCTCTAGACGTTCCAACATGCTAAATTGCAGCATAATCAACCCTCAAGAGTTTGCACACACGCTATAATTCTCATTACGTAAACGTTGAGTATTTGGATTATCAACAAAAAGTCCCTTGTTCTATTTATTGATTATGCAGCTTATTTATAACAAGGCCTGATATTCAGGGATTTCAAAAATATTAAACAATACTTTAACATTTGAAATGGATACAGTAGAAAATAAATTTTATTCTAATATCTAGGATCTAGATCTTCTTATAATAACTAATTACAAACAAAATAAATCATCAAAATATTACTCAATTGTCTGCCAGGATTGTTGCGATAGCAACAACTTAACTTCTTACTTAGCAATGATTATATATTTATAAGATATCCATATAAAAGATCTTTGTTCTTTTAATGAAAACTAGACAAGAACTAACAATGACTGACATTCTTACACTATAATATTAAACCAGTAAAATATAAATCATTTAGTTAACAATAATACGAATATTCATATGACACTACATGTAATTCAAAACTGAGTAGGTTATGAAGGAAAAACTATTTTAATTTTTTTTTGTATTTTGAAAAATTCATCGGTAAAATCTAATAAAACAATAGTCTATAAACTGAAATGGTATTCAATTGTTAATAGAAAATGAAAATCTAATAAATGTAGGAAATGAAAAACTACATTTTAACAAGAAAAATAAGTAATATCTATAATGTAACTAACTACAATAACATGTGAAGTCACCATTACTTTCTTAACACGATTGAAATTACATTGGTATGGGTTCCAACCCGTAATGTAATAATCTAAGGCTTTAATAGATGTACAGTACAATCAGTAAAATCAACACATCAGTCTTATATTAGAAAGCATCTCTCTCAAGCATAAAAACTTGCAGTAAACTTGGAAGTATGGAAAGTTCTACAACTGAACTTTCACTTCTCCCATTCCACACTAGAACTACCAGTTACCTGGCCCCGACTTCAGCAATTTTTAGAACTGCTGAACAGAGCAAAAATATCCTTTTCTAGCTGCAACATCCAAACCACAAAAAAAGGAATTCCTTTGGATGAATCCATTCTTAAAAACTGAATGCACATCTATTTTTTTTTAATTTTGTAAAAGGCTTTCTAAGGCTATAAGCAGTTAATCTGAACAAAAGAAAAGAAAACAAACAAAAAAAATCACATATAAAATTCACCCATGTACTTAACCCACCCAATTACTAGGTTCATTAAACATTTCCCATGTTCATGTTTTGGTTTATCATGCATCTGATGACAGTGCTGCTTTCTTCTTTGTTTAGAGTCACTATTTTGAATGTGACTGTGATGAAGCATTTAAGCAAACGTGAAACCATTTTTGCAAAGCATTTATAGTCTTTTGACTTTTGACAGAGGCTATAAATAGAAGCAAAATAATTTCCTCAAAACATTTTTTTGTCATCGTGTCTCAGAAATGGCATATCCCTTTTGAATAACATGTTATACAGTATAGTATGCATAAATATTACACTACAATGCATTAAAATAATTTTATATATATATTTATCTATTATATATATCTCCAATATGTGTGAGTTTATCTGTATTGAGTTTGTGTTGTGCTGTCTATTGTTACTGTAAAGTTAAATGGCCATTTCTGAGACAGCTTTGGTTTCAACAAAAAGAATGGTGCCCTTTGACTGATTAGTACTAGCAAATAAGCGACAAAATGTGGCTCTGAAAATAATAACACTGAAGAAATAATACTCTAATTTGATGTACAGTCTATGGCACTTCATGAGAATCCTTAACAACATGGTACTTAAAGCCATGATGTGCTTTAAAATATACACAGTTGTGGTTTTGCTTGGCACATTCATCTCTGTCAGATCCCTCCCTCACCACGTCTTACAATCTATTACATTAAAAATATTACTCTTAAACAAAAATGACTGTGCATGCACGCTCTCATCTATAATGGCAATTTTAAATACAAGGTGCACCTTTGTTATTTGTAAACCTTGAAAGAAATAAACTTATTTTTAAAAAATTATATCTTGGTCTACAGACGTACCAATACATAATAGAATCGTGGTTACACCATAGTCTGTCTTTTCAAGATGGCATGAATATATAGGAAACTAATTAGGTATGCATCTTTTGATGCATAACTCTGTGCTAGAAAAGAAAGACAATGTTGTTCTTTTAGACAGGAATATCACCTCAGCACGAATATCAATTAAATGTACAAAGTGTATAGGCAACAGTGTGCAGTGGATTTTCCATGTTGTCTTCTTCTGGTTAACATGCAATATGTGGATGTCTTGTGGCTGAGGGATTTGTGTGTGTGTTGCTTGACGGTATATACAATATGGCTAATGACCTCGTCCTTTCCTCTAACCAAGCACACTGTCCTTTCCTCCTTAGTATGATCTACAAGGCAAAAAGAGATAACCTGTGTTAAAACAAATATTTAAAAGCCGTTTCCAATATACATTTAGTCTAGAAATTTTCTTTCTTCATTACACATACAGTATGTTCACATGCATTTTATAACATCATGTAAAAACAAGCACCACTTCACAAGTGTAAATGCATCTAAATTGGTCTAACGTCTTTACGTGAATAATTACATGCACCATTTAATAAAATTGTAGACGCTAGTCAAAATTTTCTAGGACTAAGTTAAAAGTGTAAAATACATTTGCAGAATCAAAGGGTGTTACAGAGTCAAGCTCTTTTTTTTTTTTTTTTCTTTTAAACATTATTGTTGTGGGGTAGAATTGGAACTTACTTCATTTCCTAAGTTTTAAGAGAAATGATTTGGCCTACAAAATTAAAATCCATGCCGTAAGATCTATTAAACAAGATTCACTCTATTTGGGTGCTTGGTTAGCATATTACATGTTAGGGGGGAAAAGGATGTGGTTATTTAGACTAATTCAAAGTTCGTGGAAAGTTTTTCCCTTCTACAGCCAAGAAAAGTATATTCCTTAAATTAATTAAGAAATGATATCTGGGGACCAGCAGTTAGCGTAATGGCTATGTCACTGGACTCCCACATAGTCAACTGCGGTTCATGTCCCAGAACTGGTGGCTTGAACTCATGCTGGGCACATGTGCATGTGTGCCCAAGATCCCGAGAGGAGAATGGAGGAGAAGGGATTGTGGTGTGGCCATCCCCCCCTGGGGGGTGATTTCTCGTTTTCTGTCTCTCTGTCTCTCTCTGTCTGGCGAGCGCACGCGCCCTATAGCAAAAACCTCTAAAAAAAAAAAACAAGAAATGATATCTGATGGATTAAGTTTTAATTGACATTTCGATGTACTTGTGAAGTAAGAGTTTCAGTTTTTACCTAAAATTTATTTTCATCAGTGGATTCTTATACATTAAAAGCATGTTTTACAACTTTTAAAGTTAAAGAAATGACCATTTTGTCAACTCTGAAACCAGTTGAAAGACTACAATTCATGAAAACGAGCAATTATTTGTTAAATGAACAAAACATTAAGAATCTAAGCTTCAAACAAATCCGGTATGCTAATGATAGATAGACTTAGGAATATGTGTACGGTGTTTTTCAACCTGGAGTATTGCTAAGAAATAGAACATGGTTCTGTACAAAAATGACTAAAACAGATTTTTAAAAACATGTCAAAAGGAGAACTCTTTAACCCAACCAATACACTTCACAGTAATTCTAAAACTGGAGGGCTATTGCTCAGAACCATGAACCTTTTTAGCAGAACTGCTTTGAGAGTGCTTATGGACTAGACAAAGACCAATTTCAATCACTTCATTCATAAGCATAGCATGTCTTTGGTATACTTTACAGATTGAAACCACCATTTCTTATTTAAATGGCTCTCAAGTTCTGCCTATCCTCTTCTGCCTGGGCTCTGGCTTTGTCAGAGATCACCAGCACAAGGACTTGAGTGTAGGTTCTCTGCCATTCTTATCTCCAGACTAGGCACACTATACTCTTTCTTCCTCTATAAGGCCCTTTCTCTTTCCTTCTTTACATAACAACACCTTGGTTGTCAAATACACTTCTTTTCTGACTCTCTTGGAGGAGCTGCCCCTTTGTCTTTGCTCCAAGAACAACTTGTCTAAATCTCACTTGCTTCAATACAGTATCTAGAAATCACTTAAACCTTTATCTCATCAACATGGTAACCAACACAAAGAAGCGTCAAAAACTCATTTATAAGTGTGTTAAGGAACAAATCAATGAATGGAAGGAAGCAGCAAAGAATGATTACCCATTTCATTTACAAGATTCAGTTTTAAATGCCATGGCATTTTCTAAATATAAGTACCTAACATGCTCCTGAGCATGTTATAACTTAAATATATATGTATCAAATAAAATATATCCTCTAAGGATGAAAAATGAGCACCCTTGCAAGTATTTAGGACAATGCTTCTGAAAGCAAAACACAAGACTTTCAAACCAGTTTTGTACAATGGTAACATTTTCAGAAATATATGCTCCTATCAGGTAACTATTTTGAAGTACCCAACATTCATTTGGACAGGTAGATGTGTATATATGCATGTGTATGAGTGCATAAACGTATTCATTTAAAGTCAGGCTTATTACAGTCTAATGGCCTGGTGAATGGTAAAGCATGAGATGAGGTGGATGCATATTCTTATTTAGGTTTCAGCCCAAAATGTAAAATACATGTTGCTCCATATCAGGGGTCAACCAAAGTGCTACTTTGGGGCCAAATCCAGCCTACTGCCTCTTTTCGAAAATGAAGCCATATTGGAAGGCAGTCATGTTCATTTGTTTTCATGTCATCTCTGCTGCCTTTATGCTACAATGGAAAAGTCAAGTAGTTCTAACAGAACCAATAATGGAAACATGGTCAAACATGTTTACTGTCGGGCCCTTTAAGAAAACATTTCCAATCCCTAATCTACACATTTTACTTACTTTTTTCTTTTCTTTTTTTTTTTTTTAAGAGATTTTTGCTATAGGACACATGCACTCACCAGAGAGAGACAGAGAGGGAGACAGAAAGCGCGAAGTCGCCCCCTATGGGGATGACCACACCACATTCCCTTCTCCATTCTCCTCTCAGGATTCCGGGCATGTACACACATGCACCTGGTGTGCGTTTCAAGCCGCTAGGCCCTGAACTTGAACAGCAGTCAGCCATGAGGAGAATCCAGCAATGTAGCCATTATGCCATCTGCTGGCCCCCCTTCTAATTAATTTTAAGTCATATTTTCTTCATTTTTGTGTTTCATTTATTTCTAATATGAACATTCTGAATTATCTTCCTTCTGTATTTTGTATGTTTCAGTAATATTAGCATATTCACAGCAAATTTGTGTGATAAGATTCCTCGTAATCCATCTAAGATAAAAATATGAGCTCTGCATAAATATTTTCTATGAGGGCTTACAAAATTTTAAGTGTTATCTTTAAAAAAAGAATCCCCCCAAAATACAACTACATATTACATAATGAACTTACTGTTTAGTGATGAAAATTCTACATCTGGGTAACATACTTGTGGCTAGTCAGATGTTCGGCAGATATTATGGGTATCTAGCAAATAAAAAATTATTTAATGAATGATTCATGCAAGCAAGCCAACAACCAAGAGATGAAAACATCTTAATATTAAATTTTTTAGGAATAGTGAAATTTAGCTGTGAGGTGACAGTCCTTATCCGGTCAATGTAACAGTAAGTTAATACAAATTTAAATGCCAATGTAGCAGCTAATTTTTTGACAAAAAATAAAAATCTTTGTGTTAAATACTATTCTATAAATGTTACAAGTTTTTAGGAAGATCAGTAAAACTACAAAAATTCATGCAGAGCATAATCGAAAGAAGCCCTTTTTGTTGGCCTACACACACACACACACACAAACACAAACATAACACACACTCACATACCCTGTGGTTTCAGTCACCTAGTAGTAACCCAGAAATCAAGAGTAGGGAATATCTTGCCTATTTTTGTGTAACCAAATTACTAATATGTTCATTCATATTAGGCTGTTTTACTTTTTTCCAAATTAAAAACACTGGGTAAGAATTATAAAGGAATAATTCAAAGAACTGAGTAAGAGCATAAGTTAATTCAGAATATATTTCTAAGTCCCGATTGCACCTTTTATTGCATTTTAAATGGGCAAGAGATTAGAGAACTTGAGAAAAAATACAGTAAGAAATCAACATAGTGATGAATTATTTCAATAGTCCCCAAAAGCCAAGAACTTCAAATTTGTAGCTTGATTTTCCTCCAACCCAAAATGAATGGCTGCTAACCTGGGAGAGGCATACAGTACACTGAGATTATCAGAGGACTGAACACATGGAAACTAATACTAGTGATTGACTTCCTGGTTGTGTGACCTTGAGCAAAGCAACAAATTACTCTTACATTTCTTCTATAATGGCACTAAATGCCATTTCAGCAAGGTTGATGAGAAAATACTGAAATCACATACATGAAAGCATTTTTGTTGTTTCAATTTAGACATCCTAGACTAATTCAACATACTACAATTCACAGTCTGGAGTGTATATTAATATGTCCCTATTTTATTTCCATTTCTCAGCTGACATTTATACACAATTTTACAGCATTGGCAAATGGCACGAAAATGTGCTCCAAGCATAATGAAGCTTCTCATACCATTTTTCCTGCTGCTGCAGGACAGGATGTTGCACCCAACAGTGTAGAAGCATCAAGGATGGGGCTGTCGAAACATACCAAGGACCTTCAACACCAATCGATGCAGATGAAGGGCCAGCTATAACTTCTGCATGCATGCAGGCTGCATTTTGTGGCATCAGCTATTTCCAGCATTGCTAATGTACTGTAGGCATATACATATGTATGTATATGTAGATATAATATATGTGTGTATATATATAAATATATATATATATATATCTCCATTCCCTTTTCTTTCTTTTGGTTGTAGAATAGTATGAAGACCCAAGATTATGCATGAAATGGTCACAGCACAATGCAAAAAGTAAAGTGTCCCCTACAACCCAGGTGGCCAAGGGCATGTTGAAATTTGCTTTGCTATAGTTCTGCTTACACCAGCAATTCTGCAGTCACACATGGTGCACACACCAGAGTTCAGCATCATCGATATATACCGCAAATGGATTGCATTGAACCCATTCACTATTTCTGCCAAAGATTACTCACTAACATGCCACATATGCACAATCTAGCATTCTTGTAAACGAGTCTGATGTGTTAGCATACATCCAACTTGTGAAAAACTAACGATCTTTGTCAAGAAATATTTAAAGCTTGTCTGAAACTCAGAAATAAATTAATTTTAGCATTACTTTTGAAAGTTTTTAAATGGCTACATTAAAAGTTGTCAGCAGCAGCACGTGGTCCATTGTAGAAACCAGAAAGGGCTATTCCTCATAGCAGTAACTGTACAGTGGAGATGGCTCTTAATTGGTTTTCTCTTTCCAAGGGGCAACATATTAATTCCTATTTGATAATGGTTCTTCTGAGATTTATTCTGGCTATAGTTAACCTCTGTCTGTGGGCTATCTGAAATTTAGTTTGCCTCCAAATCTTTGTCTATTCTATCAACCCTACTGAATTTTGTTTTCATAAGAAACATATTGATATATTCAAGCCTCAAACCACTTAACATAAATGTGACTTCCATTCAAGCACTATTATCTAGAACATATTTTTAAATATGATCAGAATATGCTGGTTGAATCATCATCAATTTTTCCTTTTTTTTTTTTCCAATTTGCTAGAGGGTGTGTGAGTGCTGGCTCAAGACAGAGAAACAGAGAGAGGGAAAGTGCGAAATCACCCTCCAGGGGAGAAGGTCATGCTGCAATCCCTTCTCTTCCATACTCTTGGGATTTGGAGAATGCATATACACACATGGGACCAGCATGTTTTTTAAGCCACAGGGCTGGGATTAGAACTGCAGTCAGCCCTGTGGGTTTTGAATCCCTTAACCACAGACTACATAGTTGGCCATCTGGGATCCAGTCGCTTGAACCAC
Organism: Tupaia belangeri chinensis; assembly: GCF_000334495.1. NCBI lineage: Eukaryota > Metazoa > Chordata > Mammalia > Scandentia > Tupaiidae > Tupaia > Tupaia belangeri. Next base: position 3,545,618 of record NW_006159754.1, on the reverse strand, counting down.
TATGTCATCGCCTGGCCCAATTTTTGCCTTTTACAAATTTTAAGTAATCATGATAAATAGTCATTCTTACATATCATGAAATTGAAATTTCTGAAACAGACTGCTCTTACTTAAAAGTATCCATTGTAACTGTTATCCTATAAACCTGCGCAGAACACAGAATGACTGAATTTAGTAGAGTTGATATTTTTCCTTTCATAAATCTCCAACATTTGTGCAAGGTAATTAGAAAAATAAGAGCACTTTTTTTTTCCACTTAAAGCATTTTGAATAAAAGCTTAGAGAGGCTATACACAATTCATTTCCAAAATGCATACTGCTGATCAAATGGATCAAATGATAATGAATTTATAACTAACTCTATTTACAAGAGTGGTCATTTGTGGCATATATAATACATTTGTATATTTTTGCTTTTTATTAAGAGTTTTGGGCAAGAACTAAAAAACTGTATACACCAAAAGTTTTTAATAACCACCATAAAATTGCCTTGGTCAAAATACTTGCATGATTGGTTGAAACCAAATGAGAATTGCTTGTGTAAATATCATTTTAGTAGCTTCAGAAATGGAGCCGCGACCACTTTGGAGCACTTATAAATGGCAAAAAAAGCATTCTGCTGCTCATCATAGAATGTGTAGGCCAACAAGAGGTATCTTTGAAACCCCATGCTTATTAAAGCCCCCTCGACAGCCCTCACGTACACACAGTTCCCACTGACCTCAATGGGAAATCCACGTGCGTAAGGGCTGGTGGATTAAGCCCTATTAGAGTTGGTTTTTAAGAAACAAAGCTGTAAATTAGCAAACCTGGTTGGCTGTGGCTGTTGCAGCGAAGGGAACACTTGTGGCAGATGTTGTTGCTGCGGACACAGTGGCTGGCGTAGCACCGTGCACCATGGGAACTTTCGGAGGGAAAATCATATAAGCAAACATACAGAAGAGTGTAGCAATATGGAAACCATGGCAACATGGAGGAGATAATTGGGCATGGTATTTATCATAGCAGTAAGCCATGTGACAGGACATCATCACCAGCGAGTGACATGCAATCACAGCGCAAAGCAGGACAACATTCCAAGGAGAGAAGGGAAGGGGGAATGAAAGAGAAAAAAAAGGGGAAAAAAAGCTTGTTACCATCAAATCAAGAAAATTGACACAAACAGGCTTAATTTGCTAAGTCAAAAACAAGAATTTTATATAGTGTTCATAGTCAGACATTCCAAAATCTAAGTCAAAATACAGGTATTTACTTCATATATAAAGTTATCTGTTTGAATGAAAGTATCTTGTTCTTATTTACTATTATCAAAATACACAGGTTATTACTTTTCTGAGATAGATTTTTTTTTAACACACCAGAACTCATAGTCCAATCAAAATCCACTAAAGGTGACTAAAGGAAACTGTCGTGTGTAAAGAAAACATTTATGTGAGTCCATGTCAATTAAATAGAAAATGGCATTTAATTGACAGGTGTTAGTAAAAGGGAAATGGACTTGCCCAATAGATACAAGTTAAACTTAGCAGTGGATTTTGAGGGGCTGTGAGGTGCACTATAGGTTTAAGATAATCAAGAAACAAAGCTGGCACCTACCAACACTTGTAGCGGGTGTCATGCACAATATTGAGCCTGCCCATCATGCATTGCAACAGGAAGGTGGATTTGAAAAGGGAAAAGAATTAAAACATCCCATCACACGTGTAATTAGGAAATTCATTTGAACAAAGAAGAAAAATTGTTATTATGGGAACAGTGGCATGTAACTGTCAGCACAATCAAATCATACAATAGCACAGTGATCAATTAGAACTAGTCTCGAGTGAAGATAAAAGCCAGTTTAACTGTGTGCTGGTACACTTTGTTTCTCTAAATTGCTGCTTATAAATAAAAGTATTTTGGAGAAAATTTAAACCCGCCTAATTACTTTTAAAATAATATTGTAATTTGTTTTGTTTTAATCCAGTCACTAGCCATCTGGCTGCTTTGCTATTTCTGACTTTAACATATGAATGTCTTAACATTTTCTTTAGATAGAGCACATGTTAAGTAACTAGAAATATTATTTATTATTAAAATGCTAAATAATTCAATGCACAAAACTGATTTAACAATGTAATGAAACCCAAACATCCATTTTCATTCTGTTTTTAGTTCCTTGTTCATTACAGCAGCAACCAGACTGACATGGCAGGGGTTGTGTTCCTCCATACAGGAATTGTATTTGGATGAATACCAAACAAAAATTACACACACAAAAAAGAGCTGAAACTTTCACATTTCCTTAGTTTGGAATTAAATTATTGGAAAAGCATTAAAAGGGGATATAGTTTCTTTTAAGTCTCAAGCTGGTTTATTTGGTAGGTATCTGGTAAAACAGACTGTTTTTAATTATTGGTTTAGACACTCAAGACTTCTTGGAGTAGCAAATGTTCTATAAAATTTCACACACAAGAAATTGCTAATTAGATTTCAATAAAAACACTGAGTGGGAGATAATGAAGATACATATATCACATATGGGATGTTAGCAATGACGCTCACAATTGTTCAACCGTGATAAGTAAATGTTACATGTATAGTCCCTGTTGCTTTTGACATCTAAATATTGAAAATCTCATTTATTTTACCAAGTATAGGGCACTTTCCCAGAACTACTGTTCTTTCGACAAGGTTATTTTAGACATCTAGGTTTAAAATATCAAATGATTTTATACTTCTATCTAAATCTTGGCACATCCTGTTTAAATACTAGCAGCATCTGGGATGAACATTTGTTAGAAAAATATCTGCCAATTGAGTCTTGTCAGAGATGGCCCTTCAAAACAAAGCTGCCATTGACAAACTTAACTGAAACACAGATTACTTCATTGGCATCCCTATAACAGCTGCAATTAGTCTGTTATCACAATTAGAGTGTGGGCACAATGAGTGGTGATTAAACTTGGTAAAGGATCTATAAAAGCATCCTTTCAGGTGAAGTAATATTATATTGACAGGCATTATTTAAGACACTTAAAGATCTCTGTCATTTGCTACTACTACTGAGTCAAAGACTTGAGAAAGACAACCATAACAAACAGGTAGTAACAAAGAAGTTAATTTGAGACAGTAGAGCAAGCAAAATTTAATATTAGATCTAGGTCTTGTGATACCATTACCCTCTAAAGAAAGGGCAGGAAGATCAGGAAAGAAAAGTGGAAAAGATGAATAAAAATGAATAACATGATATTTAAGGAATATTAAAGCCAATTTAAATATTGTATGGGCTATGTTTTAAATTTGTTATTATTACACTGAAATTTTGCCTATTGCATTTCATCCCATGCATAATTAAGCCTACACATGCTGAAAATAAGTTAACCTTTTGCCATCTCTCTTAAATCTAAAGCTTTCGTGATTTGAATTTTAGTTATCTTCCTCATTGTGATTATAACCAATGCACACAGTTTTGAGAGGGATTTGCAGCAAATAAACATAAGGCAGCAATGAGAACACTAGCCAGGGTGCAATAACTCACAAATATGAAGACAATGCTGTAGGACCCACTTACCAAAATGAAAAATCACTTTTGAAATGACCATAATATCCATCTGTATTTCAAATGGGTTGATTGACTAACAATGATGCACAAAAGTAGCCAATTTAAATTTTTCCTCATTTTTCAGCAATTGGAAATTTTAAGTAAATGGTTTTTTGTCAATTTCCAGTATCTCCTACAAAGATAGCTGCATAGCAGAATTGTGTGTCAGAGGAATGTGTTATTTTAATTATGTGACTTTTTCCAGTGAATTTCTAAATTGATTTGTATGAATGTGCAGGAAAAACAAGTAGGATAGTAATTTATGAATGAAATATATACACAATTTAAATTACTATAAGGAGAAAGAAAAGAAATAGGAGAAAGAAGAAGATTTGTAATGGAAATTTGGTTGGAAGTTGGAATTCTGATGTGGTAATTTAGACTGATTTCGAATGATACAGTATAAAGCTGATTTAAAGTCTTCTAAAGATAATATATATCATTCTAGGACTGAAGTTCACAATCAATTGAATAATTCTCAAACTTGATCTCCTAACATGCATTACCGTCTTCATTTTTATCAATGATAAATAAGTTTAATATATACCTAGCTATATATTTATAAGAAATTATATTTATATTTATTAATTATAGAAAAGTGACAAGCTAGAAATATTTGTTTTCTCTTCTTTCTTTAAAAATGATTCATCCTCTGCCTGCAACACCCTCACACTCCAGCCACCACATATGACAGTTTTCTGGCCTTTTTGTTTCTTTCCTTCTGGTAGAGTTGTACCTAATTCGAGTCAAAGTAAGAGTTTCTTAAAGCAAACTTATTTTTAGATGTTTTAACAATTGTAAGCCAACACTGATTATGGGACAGAGAAGAGAAGAGTGCTTCAGAGAATGGCAGGAAGGCAAAAAGGGTGATGGAGAGCAGAAAGGTAAGACCCTCAAGACTGCAGTGGTGGGCGGTCTGCAGGATCCATGAGCAGCTGCTCATGTAGCTTGTACTTTCGCAGTAGCTCTGCAAATGGCAGGCCCTCAAGGGCATGGGCTGCATGTGAGTCTGATGGGTTTAGGCAAGGACACTTATACCTAAGGCAAGCACATAGCCCACAGAGTACCTGTCTTTAAAAGTTCTGGTAAGCATGGGCAATGATTACTGTATATCAATAGTGAGCAGTGGTGACTGAAGGATGGAGGATTGATAGCCTGTTTGGAGATGAGAGGATGGGGTCCTAGATTCTCAGTAATGCCTGTTATTTCTAATCAACCCAGTAAAATTAGAATTTAGAGTTGGATTTAATTTGAATTCAAGAAAAAAGAAAACAAACCTATGTAAATAAATGTGGTTATTTCTTATCCTAATTTCAGAGATAAAATTCTTACCTACAACATAAAAAGATCCTAGATTATACATAATCTCTATGAATAATCAGTTTAGTCCTGCATGGTGAAAGTTATAAAAAAGTAATACATTGGGCCAGCAGGTAGTGTGGTGGTTAAGGCACTGGACTCCCACATGGCCGATGGCCAACTGCAGTTCAAGTCCTGGAATTACTTGAAAATCATGCCAGGTGTGTGTGTATGTCCAAAATCCCAGAAGGAGAAGGGAGAAGAAGGGATTGCCATGTGGCTATACTACCCGGGAGGTGATTCTCACTTTCCCTCTCACTGTCACTACTGTTTCTCTGGTGAGTACATGCACCCTATGGCAAAAACTTTAAAAAAAAAAAATTAAATTTGAAAAAACAAAAATTCATGTGAATTTATGCTAAGACTTGTATCATTTTTAAATGAAACAGAGGGTGTAAGGCATGAGTTAAGTGAACACTAAGAGCTAGTTCCATCCTCTCAAATCCCTTTTTAGGCCTTAATGTAATAGGCTTGTAGATATTGAGAAACTGAACCCAAATTCACCTGTTCAAGTTTCTATCTAAACCCTACAAGCTATGTAACTTGATACAAATCACTAGATCTTGCTAGAGCTAAAATAACTCATTAGTGAAATAAGAACATGAATGCCAATTTGGGGGGTTGCTATGGGAGAAAAATAAGATAATGTATTAAAAGTACAGCATGCCACAAAGCAAAATCTAAATAACAGGTAGCTCTTTTAAACAAGATGTGTGAAATAACTTGGCCTAAAGGACTTATATAGGCCTGGGGCAATAGGTGACGTGGTGGTTAAGACGGCTGGATCCCATGTAGCTGACTGAGTAGCTCAAGTCTCAGACCTGGCAAGTTGAAAAATGTACCAGGTGCACAGGTGTGTATGCCCAAATCTCGGGAGGAGAATGGAGGAGAAAGGGCTGTGTTGTGTCCATCACCCATGTGGGGTTATTTCTCACTTTCCCTCTATCTCACGCTTGCCCTCTCTCCCTCTCTCTCTCTCTCTCAGTTTGTCTCTGGCAGGCACATGTCCCATATAGCAAAAACAAACAACAACAATGAAACCAAAATAAAAAAGGAGTTATATGGGGCTTGGAACTGGAAAGTATGTACCTTGTCTTAAAAAATTATATTTAGTTTCAATTTAAACACTTAAACAAACAAAATATTCTGGATATTACATTTTGCCCAGGAGCCAAGTGATTGCAAGCCCTACTGTAAATACTGGCATATCATGTGGCGTACAAAGTCTATTGACTTTGAACTGTGTCGATTTCTACAGCCAACTTGAGAAAGCACAGACGCAACCAACCCTCATTCACATAGACTATGCAGCAGATGAGCCATACGGGTGTTGGGTGCATATCAGGTACGACCTGTCTGGTAATATTCCTCGGGTGCCATCCCCTTTAGACTGGGACTGTGTCCCTCAGTGCCTTCCAGATCCCACAGCTCCCAATTTATGTCTTACTTCACTTGTTGATGTTTCTTGCCTAGCCCCTGAGGTGTTTGAGTTCACATGCCCTGAACTAGAGTCCTTTCCTTTCTAACTGACAAAGTAGTTTGACAGAAATAAAGATGCTTTATCCATTTTGACCTTTGCATGCCTCAGGGCCAATTTTGTACACACATCTACACATTATAAAATAAATTTAAAAATATATTTTTAAGCATTTGCCATAGGGCATGTGTGTTTACTGAAAAGAGACAGATGACACTGAGAATGAAAGTAAGAAACCACCTCCTGTGGGGGATGGTCACACTGTAATCCTTTCTCCTCTATTCTCCTCTTCAGAATTTGGGCACGCACCCCTATGCATCTGGCATGATTTTCAAGATACTAGGTGAGGGACTCAAATCGTAGTGGGCCATGTAGAAGTCCAGTGACTTAACCACCATGCCACTGGCTGGTCCCAATAGTGAAAATAATCAAGGAAGCAGTATACTTGGTACTAATTAGTCACTAAGGTGACTAATAAGGATCAACCTGCAGCTTTAGGCCCTTAAAATTACACTGCAATAAATGCAATTTTATATTATGATGGCAATCATTTTATATCATATTAGTTAAAAATATAGTAATAGATCACCTTTGAGGAAAAATGAGTCATAAAAAAATGAAAATGTATTTTAAATTTTTCAGCATATTTCAATATATTGTGGCACATTTTATTTAAACTAGGAATACTTAACTTTCCAGAATGGAGGGATATGTGTGATTCTGATTTCTGAATGTGTTTATTGTTTTCCCTAAAGATCCTTACATCATATTGTTCACTTTAACTGCAAACTAAAAGCCTGTGTTCCTAAGGAAACACTAGTGTTATAAATAAGGGTGACACATACCATGCAATTGATAGTTGCACTTATTTAGAAAAGACCATAGTCTTTACAATGTTGTTTGAGAAACTCATGAAAAACCTATTTAATAAGATGGATTATTTCAGGTTCCTTTAAGGAACCTAGGAAAGATAGATTTGTTTTTATTTCTAGACTTTAAGTAGAGAGAAATATTATTTCTAGTGATAATGTTTTATTCAGTGAATTGATGAAAACGATCCTTAATTCTTCAATGAGATTATGGTAGTTACCCCAAATCCCTTGAAATTCTAGTGATTTTACTACAGAAAAAGTGATGGGCCATTTGTTGGAAACAGCAAAAATTGATGGACATGGAGACCTAATACAAAAGTAAATTTCTAGAAGTCTCTAAAAATAAAATAGCTATATATGTTGAGGAGAAAGTTAAATTAGTCTCCATGGGAAATTGGTTCCATGACAACCCCCAACCAGGGAAACTAAAATCTTCAGATGCCCAAATTCCTTATACAAAATGCTATACTATTTGCATACAACCACATGCATCCTCTAGTATACTTTAAATTATATCTAGATTACTTATAAGACCTACTATAATGTAAATAGGTGTTATCCTGTACTGTTTAGGGAATTATGATAAAAGTCTATACATGTTCAGTACAGGCACAACCAATTTTTTTTCCTAGTATTTTTGATCTGTAGTTGGTTTAATTCATAGATGCTAAACCTTTAGACATAGAGGGACAGCTATACTATAAAATGTAAGAGAAATGTGAACTTTCCCCACATTTAGTTTATATTCTACTATGGACAAACTGCAACTTAATAGGTATTATTCTTTTTTTTGAGAGAGAGAGAGATTTTTGCTATAGGGTGCGTGAACTCGCCAGACAGACAGAGACAGACAGAGACAGAAAGCAGGACATCACACCCCAGGGGGTATGGCCATGACACAATCCCTTCTCCTCCCTTCTCCTCTCGGGATCTTGGGCACGCACGCACACGCGCCCGGCGTGAGTTTTAAGCCACCAGGTCCAGGACTTTGAACCGTGGTCGACTACGTGGGAGTCCAGCGACATAGCCATTACGCTAACTGCTGGTCCTTGATAGGTATTATTCTATGAGTAAAAATATTTCATCTGTCATGTCTATGGCAGGCTATTTCAACTAGTGGAATATTCTAGTTAATTGAACGTTACTGCATATTTATTCTACATAGGGATTGTCAGTTTTCGAAAATGCACTATATAAATGAAGTTATACTTAGAAGTAAAAACTAATGTGAACAATTTATTTTTTGTTTATTAATTTAAAAATTATTATATTAATGTTACAGCATTATGACCCTAATGTACTATAAATATTGTCAATATAGTAAAATATAGTATTATGGCTGGGCCTTTGACTTATGAATGTCCTTAATTTACTAACCTACTGATAAAGTATGATCATTGTATTAAATAAATCTTTGAATGAACAGTAACAAAGGCTAAGAGGTAAAGAGAAAAGTGAGATGAGAGTTTTTGGTTAAATTCCAAATTCCATGGAGTTTAATATGTATTTTCTAAAACAAATTGAAAGTGAGCAAAGATAGTAAATTTCTAGACAGTTAAATGAGTAGTGAGTGTATGGTTTTAACGTTTTAATCTATGTAAATAATTCCAGAGGACATAAGTATATGTGATCATGTTGAAAATAAACTAAAGCCACAAATGTACAACTCAATAAATGAAAACATCACTGGGCACGTAGAACTATTTCAATATTAGCTTAGGAGCAAAAATAATTTTAAGCAATGTACTGGTTGGTACCAATAAGAGTACTTTCTAAGAGTTATAGAATACAGTTATTTTTGTTTTTGATTTTTGGTCTCTACTTTGAAAACACAAAGGCTGAAAAATGAAAATCAAAATGGAAAATGTCATTTCATATGATTCAAATTAACTCTATGAAATTATGAAGGCAAAGGGGTCTTACAGCAAGAAAGGGTCATAAAATATCTTGACAGACATATAACAGTGTTGAGGAAAGAGAAAAAAAAGAGAAAAAAAACTATATTTCAATTCCAAATTACACAAACACAAATGAATATATAATACACTACGGATCTTTAACCCATGTTTCATTACACTAAAATTTTTAGATTTTTAAGGAAAACACATGAGATAACTCAGAAAGGTTTCCATCGTTGACCGCCTTACCTTATACATTATCTACGACTACAATCAAACTTGGGGTGTGGTTTATCTGTTCTAAAAGTATGACACGATCTAGGTCATCAGATTCATTGTTAATAAACCCACCCTCTTACCTGGTGGGAGAAACGCTGTATGCTGTTGCAACTGCATGTTGGCTAGAGCCTGTTGGTATTGGAAAATACCAGTGTTAAAGACTGCGGTGGCACCGTTGGTTTTTTCAAGAGCAGGCCTCTTTGGTAAGGGGGGAAGTACAGCTTGAGGAATTCCCTGTTTAGTGAATGAGTATAAAAAACAAATACCAGTAAAAAGAGAAAAAGAAAAAAGAAAAATCAGTTGAAGGCTAAAATTGTTAGGAAGCATGAGCAAGCTAGCAGCCGAGCACTTAACTACCCAAGGGAAAAAATTCGATAAACGAAAAAAATTAAAGAAACAAAAAACAAAAAACAAAAGCAAGATAAAAGCTTTAAAGGAAGCATTATTTTTGTCCAAAACAAAACCCCACTAGTAGAGAGCACATGTTATAATGTGTTAACGTGTTTTATGTCCCATAATGCTTCAGGCTTTCTGTGAGAAGCCACTGATTTGGGAAAAGAAGAAAGGCTGCACTGCGAGCTCCATGAGGATCGACAAGTATAAGCAATGTTAATTGTGAATTGTATAGAGTCACTGAAACAGATAAAATAAAAACTAACCCCATGTCGCTCCTCCCCCCTCCTGCCTAGACATGCAAAGGTCCCAGAGCATGCAAATTTTGTTCTTACATACTGAACTAGGAATATTAAAAAGTAAATCATTCTATCACTTAAGCCATGCTAACCAAACAGGTACATAAATATACAGTCAGAAATACACTTTAATGTCCTCCAAGTATTTCTTTAGAACATTCTACAATGTAGTTAAACTGAATGTGGGCTGCTGGGTTTTCAGACTCTATCATTGTATGATATCCATTGATGTACTTTATATTATAGTCTTTCCACTAATTTTGTCAGGAAACCACACTCAGTTTTTCATTGTACTTTACAACTTTATATAACAGAGAAAGGAATATATCATTTTTAATTGACTAAAAAAAAAAAAAAAAAAAAAAAAAAAAACAAAAAAAAAAAAAAACTTCATCCCAACAAAAACAACCGCC
>NW_006159754.1:3500535-3534919 GCF_000334495.1 Tupaia belangeri chinensis | reverse complement strand
ATTTAAAAAAAAAAAAAAAAAAAAAAAAAAAAAAAAAAAAAAAAACTTGTATCTACAATAAAGCTACATGCCAAGCTAAAAGGTGAAAGGTCATAGTACCAGGTCAAAGGTTGCCTCGAGGGGTCGCTTCAGTGATTTGACAGCCGACTGAGTCTTAATTAGCAGGCAGCGAGCACATGATGGCAATGGGCCAGTGGGGTTCAAGCGCATTAACATAAACAGCAAGCAGAGGTGCATCATGGGGGCAGCAGTGCATTTTTGGGTAGGTGAGAAAAAACAAATAAAAAAACAAATCATCGGAATGCCATATACAACGAATAACAAGACTAAGCATGCACAATAAAGGCACTACTGAGTTGTTATTGGGAGGATAACTCCTCTTTGTAGTTAATTACAAACAAGATACTCTAACAAAAAAAAAAAAAGAGTGAAAGGAAGAGAGGAAGAGAGAGTCTGCCTTCTGTATTTTTGCTCAAGTATCCGTAAACAAACACAGAAAAGACCTCTCTCATGTTCACTGTAGTATGAAATACTACACAGTGATTTTTAAAATATTTTAATGATTAAGTCATATATTTATGCAAAAAAAGGACATTAAAACAGCTAAGCAAAGAACAAAGAATGGGCTCATTAAAATCAGCTTTTAGGGCACATTAAAATTTACCTTAAGAATATAGTTTCATATTCTACACGATCCAATTTCTAAGTCCTTGAGAGTGGTTGTCTTTCTCTTTTCTATATAATGGCATAGTCAAGCTTCTCTAGTGTTACAATTACTTTATGCCACAATATTATTTCAGACAATCTAGATAGCATACTATTCAATATCCTGTAGCTAATTCTAAAATCAATTGTGTTGAAGCGATTCTCCTAAATAGTTCCAGATTATGTTATTGTTAAAAGCCAGATATATGTAAAGAAGAGCCTCGGTGTGCAAAAGAACACACCAAAGGAAAAAAAAAAAAACAACAGCTGATTAGATGGCACACAGAGATAAGACCAAAAATGGCAGTATCGTTAAATTGAAAGAAGACAGGTAGTTCTTATGAAGCAGAAAATTTCAGAAACCCTACATCCATAATAAGACAGATTATTTAGAGTTAGGCCAAGAGTAGGAGCAATCTGAACCATTTGAGGAGTTACCCTCACTTCTGTGAACGGTAACTTCTTTATGTATTGTCTGGGATACCTGAACAAACATATCTTCAGCAAAGAATTAAAAAAAAAAGGTTAATAAATGAACAGCTTATAGTCAGATAGAGTTGTTCACTTGGCTCTTTTGACTGCTAGTAGAAGAAGAGCTGATGTCTCTACTCACCATGGCAGCTGCGGTGGCTGCAGCCTGTGCTGCTGCAGCCTGGTTGACCTGGTATTGGGCAGCCTTGATCTTGGCTTGCAGATGTGCAGGGGGATGAAAGTATTTGCACTTTTCCCGAGAGCATCTTCCTTTGATGTAATCCATACATACAGTAACTGTGTTGTCATTGGTGTCAATCATTGTGCTGTCAGCAGGATGAGCAAACCGACAATCGTTTTCTCCTCTGTTGCAATTGCCACGCTGGTACTCTCGACATACCTACAAGGTCATTAAGCGCATGGGATTCAGTCAATATGAACGAGTAGAACCTTTCTGAAGATTTTAACTGGAAGTTTGAGACTGGGGGATAGAAGGCTATTGAGGAAAAGGGGAAAGGTCATTTGTAAGCAATGCAACCAAATAACTGGCAATTTCTAGTGTTGCATTCAAATGATAACCTACCATTTTAGTAAAATGTCAGTGAGAAAGAAAATGCATTTATAATACTCAGTATGGTAAATCATCTCATCTAAAATGATGTTGTTATACTTAATAATTGCCAAGGGAAAAACAGTAACTTTACAGTGGAGAAATCCAACACTTTAATCAAGAGATGAAAGTTAATGTCACCCAGTAATAAGACAAAATGGCATGATGTAGCTATTGATAGGATCCAGTGAAAAGGTACAAAATCACTTTAGTTGTATTACTGCCTGACTTTAATCACAAGAAAACATCAGATCAACACCATGGAAGGATAATTTACAAAATAAAAACTGACCAGTTCTCTTCCCAAGTGTCAAGGACATGAAAAACAAAGAAAGAGACACTGACACAGCCTGGATGCTGTTAGAGTCAAAGGAAGGATATTGGCAGGACAGCTGGTGAAATCTGATTACCGTCTCTAGATCAGTTAATTGCAGTGTATCAATGCTAATTTTCTGGTTTTATAAGTGAAACTACGGTTACACAAGATGCTAATATTCAGCTCAGTGAAGGGTAGACACAACCTCTTGGTTCTATTTTTTGCAACTTTTATGTAAATCTGAAGTTATTTCCAAGTGAAAAGTATAAAAAAATCAAATTTGATGGCTTTATGCTAAAATATTTCCAGGAGTTATTTTTTGATCATTAGAGATTCACTTGGTAACTATATAAAGCATGTTTTTTTTTTTAAAATGAGTTTTTGTTATTGCCTGTTATTTTATGTCTATTAATTTTGCCATGGGGATTCAAGGTAGAATGGATTACTTTGCATTTGTCTGCTCGATGGTGATTCATTCTCATTACAAAAGTTTCCGGAAGTCTTCATTTGAGATAGTTTGACCTTTTTACCACAAGAGGGCCATCTACAACACAGAATGTCCTTTTGATAGTTCCATGCTTCTGTCCTACTTCATGCTTCAAGGAAACATTTTTTTTTATTTTCAAGTACAGTTTTCGTTTTTTTGTTTTGTTTTTTCAAAAACTGAGCAAATGCAGACATTAAGCACTTTATTTTGGAGCTAAGCAAAAAAAAATATAAACTGTAAATCTGCTATAATTTAAAATGCAAAGAGCTACTTAGATTCAATAAATAAAATAACTGCATTTAAATCTAGGTAATCCCCCCCCGAATATCCATTGCCTATTATTGAGCAAAGTGCTTAAGGTGGGCTCTATAATGTATGCTATGACACATATTAAAAATAATACTGAAAATGACATCTTGCACTATTTAGAAACAAGTTAGCTAATGCTTGGTATTCCACACCCAGAGCAATGGGCTCTTTATTTATCACCTAATTGAATTTATTTAATTAAAATTTTTATTTATTGAAGAACTCCTATGTGCCAGACATGCTGAGAGATACTATGAATACAAAGATCACTTAGAGGTTATATGAGGCTATGTTTTTGTTACTGTATTTGTCTTATGGAACAGAAGAAAACAAGGAGTTTATCATTTAAAAAGGAAAACTGGGGGCTGGCAGGTGGCATGTGATTAAAGGTGCTGGACTCCCACATGGCCGATTGTGGTTTGAGTCCCAGACCTGGAGGCTTTCTTTCTCACTTCTCTCTCTCTCTCATTTACTCACTCACTCACTCACTCTGTCCCTCTCTGGTCAAATTTAAATAAATAAATAAAGTTAAATGAAATAATTATTTAACAAAAAATAATAAAATTTTTTAAAAAATAAAAGAAAAAATGATCATGGTGTTACCAGGCAACAGTAGGTAACAGAGAGTTATCTTCTTCTCCGGTTCCACATGGAATCAGTTTTGGAGCTTTGTGAAACATAGATTTCTAGTACCCAAACAAAACTTAACATATGAGGCTCATCATCATAGCCAAGAAGAGAAAGACATCTAAATTATGTCAAAATAAAAACTCTTATGTGTATATAAGGGGAATTCAAAAGGTTCATGAAGACAATGGAATTAACAGTGTGAGTTTACTTTTATTTTGCTGCAAAAAAATTAAAGAAATTCATGCACAAATTTTTTGGTTTTTAAATAACATGTTTCCCATAGACCTTTTGAAGACTCTCCCAGATATAAAATTTATGCTACCCAAACTGAAGAAACTTCTCAAAGCTTTTCTTTCTTTTTAAAAATTTGCCAGAAGGCACACTTACCCAGAGAGAGGCAGAGAGAGAGAGAGAAAGGAAAAAAGTACACACACACCCCCCACCAAGGGTGATGGTCATGCCACTATTCCTTTTTGTCCATCTCTCCTTTCAAAATTTCTGGCAGAGGCATACACATGAGCTCAGCGGTTTTTTTGTTGTTTTTGTTTGTTTTGTTTTGTTTTTTATTTTTATTTTTTGAGAGGTTTTTCCTATAGGGTATGTGCACTTGCCAGAAAGATAGGGACAGAGAGACAGAAAGTGAGAAATCACCCCGCAGGGGTAATTAATGGCCACACCGCAATCCCTTCTCCTCCATTCTCTCAGGATCTTGGGCACTCATGCTCATGTGCCTGGCGTGAGTTTAAGCCACCCAATCTGGGGCTAGAACCACAGTGACTATGTGGGAGTCCAGCGACATAGCCATTGCATTAACCGCTGGTCCCAACTCAGCGTGTTTATTATGCCACCAGGTCTTGGATTCAGACCGCAATCAGTCATGTGGGACCCAGCTACCACAACCACCACAACACTGACTAGCACCCTGAAGCTTTTAATATACTTTTTCACCCCATAGTCACCATAGATAAGATGGGATTTACTCCTTGACTACTGAGGAGGGGTTTGCCTGGTTTCTCTAATAAATTCAAAGAAACTGTGAACTAGGTTGGTCCCAAAAGAAATTTCTTAGGCATGGTCTTCTACAACTGAGTTATTAATACTGACAAAAAGGCCCAGCCACAGTAGCACACACTGGACACTGCTGCTTGACTAGCTGAGGCCATCCTGGAGGCTCAGGTTCAATTCCCAGTCCTCTCTAAAGAGCTAAAGAGCTGTGGCACACCCATTCAGGCTTCTATATACACACATCTCTAAAATTTTATCATCACAGTATAACTACTATTTGGTGACATTTTTTGTTCAACAGCATATTCTCAGCATATTCCTATTTTGCTAAGTCATATCCAGAGTAATCACTTTAGTTGGCTGCATCGAATTTCATCAAATAATATGCACAATACCCATAACTATTTCTGAGGAAACCTAAATTATTTCAAATGTTCTCATATCACAAAAAATATTACTAAGAATGTATTCATGATTGTAGACCTTTTTAAAAAAGAGTTATTTTTGCAACCTCCAAATAAACCCCAAAACATACAGCCAATTGATCCTTGACAAAGGGCATAAGACAATCTAGTGGGAAAAAGAAAATCTCTTCAGCAAATGGTGCTGGAAGAACTTAATTTCCACCTGCAGAAGAATGAAACTGGACATAAAACCTCAAACTATAGAACTATTGGAGGAAAACACAGGAAAAACCCTTGGAGACCCTGGGGTAGGCAAAAACTTTTTAAAGAAGATCCCCAAAGCATAGGCAATAGTTCTAAAAATAAACAAATGAGACTATATTAGGCTGAGAAGCTTCTGCACAGCAAAAGAAAGAAAAATTAGAGTGAAAAGACAATCCACAAAGTGGGAGAATATATTTGCAAACTAAACATAAGGTAAGGGACTGATAACCAGAATATACCAGGAACTCAAGCAGCTTATGCACACACACACATACACACACAAAATCTAATTAAAAGGCAAATGAGCTAAACAGATGACTCTCCAAGAAAGACATACGAATGGCCAAAAAACATATGAAAAATGCTCAACATCTCTTATCATAGGGAAATGCAAATCAAAACCACCATGAGATACCACTTAACCCAAACCAGAATGGCTAAATAGTAAGAGTAATAAGTACTGGTGAGGCTGTGGTGAAAAAGGAATTCTCCTACAATGTTGATGGGAATGTCTATTATTTACAACCATTGCCAATAACGATATGGAGTTTCCTCAGAAATCTACAAATAGACCTTACCACATGACCCACCAATTCCACTCTTAGGTATTTATCCAAAGGATAGGAAAGTCCTCAGTTGGAAAAACACTGGCACATCTGTTTATTTCAGCGTTATTTACAATTGCTAGGACATGGAATCAATCCAAATGTCCAAAAACACATGAGTGACTGAAAAAATGTGGCACATGTACTCTATGGAATACTACTCAGCCATAAAGAACAATGAGACCCTGACATATGATATGAAGTGGATCAATATGGAAGACTTAATACTAAGCGAAGCGAGCCAGACTATGGAGACAAGACTTTGTAAATCCCTACTGAATATATACTGAATGTCTGGGCTCTGTAGCAGAAACTGAAAGATCAGAAGGTATAATAGCAGGGAGGGCAACTGTGAATAGTAGAAATACTGGTGGGGGAATAATAGGAGATGGGTAATAGGAAGATGGAGGGGAAGAGAAAAAAATGCATTTAATTGACACAAAAATGAAAAGTTGTTTGCTCACACTAATGTATAGGATATTGTCTGTCTTAATTGACATGCACTGTATCCATGCTGGGGAAAAAAAAAGACACATTTTGTACACTGTAAAGATGTATGGTGATTAAATGTCTAAGTAATAAATTTTTTAAAAAATATATTTTTTCTATAGGGTGTGTGTGGTGTGCATGCTCACCAGAGAGACAGAGGGAGAAAGAGAAAGTGAGAAATCAACCCCCAGGGTGAATAATCACACTATAATCCCTTCTCCTCCATTCTCTTCTAAGGATTTTGGGCACACACACGCGCCTGGCAAGAGTTTCAAGCCACTGGGTCCGGGATTCAAACTGCAGTCAGTTATGTGGGAGTCCAGCACCTTAACCACTACACTACCTACTGTCCCCATAGACTTTTTTTATCATTTTCTTTTTTAAAAAATTATTTTATTTAGCTTTCTTTATGTATTTTAATTTGATAAGAGGGGGAGAGAGAGAGAAGAGAGAGAAAGCTGCCAGGTCTGAGACTCGAACTGTGGTCAGCCATGTGGGAGTCCAGCGCCCTTAACCACCACGCCACTTGCCAGGCCTAACATTTTTTTAATCATTTTCTAAGGTTAACTGCAAAAATGGCATTACTGAGTCAATAAATAAAAATATTTTAAATAGTTTAATAATCATACAATATGACTTGATCAAGAGGAATGCTGAATCAATCTATAAATGTTAGGGCAGGATTTATTTCATAAATCAGGTGGACTTTATAAACTGATACAAAATGGATAAGAGATGTCTTTTACGGGACCAGCAG
Organism: Tupaia belangeri chinensis; assembly: GCF_000334495.1. Classification (NCBI taxonomy): domain Eukaryota; kingdom Metazoa; phylum Chordata; class Mammalia; order Scandentia; family Tupaiidae; genus Tupaia; species Tupaia belangeri. The sequence goes on along the minus strand of NW_006159754.1, from coordinate 3,527,867 downwards.
TTAGCGTAATGGCTATGTCACTGGACTCCCACGTAGTCGACCGCGGTTCGAATCCAGGACCTGGTGGCTTAAACTCACGGCAGGCGCGTGTGCGTGCATGCCCAAGATCCCAGAGGAGAATGGAGGAGAAGGGATTGCGGCATGGCCATCGCCCCTGGGGGGTGATTTCTCGCTTTCTATCTCTCTGTCTCTCCGCACTCTGTTTGTCTGGGGAGAGCATGCTCCCTATAGCAAAAAACCTCTCCAAAAAAAAAAAAAAAAAAGAGATGTCTTTTACAGTAAAAACTACATTTCAATAAAGATATTCACCAAAACATTTAAAAACATCTGGAATAATTATAATGTAAAGGAATCAAAATTTAATAATAATCAAAAAACCTTCCCAGGACCTGACCTGTATGTAGCCTGGTGGTTGGGGAAGCCGGATCTCATATGGCCAATATTGATTTGACTCTTAGCCCTAGCAGCTTGAAAACATGTGTGGTGCATGTGTGTGCATGTCTCAAATCTTAACAGGATGGAGAAATGGAGGAGAAAGGATTGTGGTATGATCACACCTCACTGTGTGTGTGTGTGTGTGTGTGAGAGAGAAAGAGAGAGAGAGAGAAAGGATTCCTATGTCTCCCATGCCTGGTGAATGCATGTGCTCTCTGACAATTAAACAAACAAACGACTTTCCAAAGAAATGTGAGTTCTAAATAAACCTTTTGTTAACTATAACATATATAGTATATATGACTAACAAATATATATGAAAAGAAGACAGGGTTTGGAGTCAGAAATCAAGGGTTCTAGTTCTTTTCCCTGTACTAATTATAAAATCTTCAAAATAAAAACACTATTAGCACCTAGTTTAAAAAAATTGTAAACAGAGTAAGATACTGCATAGATAATTTATGACACACTAGACAAATATGGTTAAAGTAAATAGTGTGGTTGGTTGATCTCTACCTTTTTAAAATATGACAAACAGGGGCTAGTGAGTGGCTTGGTAGTTAAGGGTGCTGGACTCCCAGATGGCCGATCACAGATCAAGTACTGGACCTGGTGGCTTGCTTTCTCACTTTCCCTCTCTCTCTCTCTCTCTCTCTCTCTCACTCTGGCCCACTCTAGTCAAATTAAAATAAAATAAATCAATAAATTTAAATAAAATAATTCTTTAAAAAATGACAAACATACTTCAGAACAGTTAAAATAATAATAGGTTTAATAACTAGAATGAGTTCAGCAATGGTCTGCAAGTTAAGGCGCTGGGATTGTTAAAAAAAATTAATGTCAGTATTTGAATTTATTCAAAACTGCAGAGTCATTGGCATGGTCTTTCAGGAGAGATCTCTTTGAAGTTTTGTGCTTGCCATATCTGTATAATTAACAGTCATCAGTGGCTAATAACGACCAAAAGCAGGAACAGAGTTCCTTAGAACAGGGAACATGGACTTGGTCTATGCTTGTAAGTAGGGAAGTTACTGTAAAATTCAATGACCAATATCAAGTAATTTATCCAAAGACATATACATATAGGTTGTTGAACAATCACCACCGAAGACTTCATTTTCTATTAAACTGAAACTAACATAACATTTTTAAAAAGGAATATTGAATAATCAACGATTTTATTAAAATGTCCACAGCATTATTGGTCATGAGTTTATGATCTCATGCAAAAAAACTGTATTTTTCAATTTTAAAAGGATCATAATCACTACATATTAAAATTCTGATGATTATGGACATGACCAAAGTTTGTCTATTGTACAATCTTTAGTATAAAACTTGAAGAGTTTTGTTTTTTTTTTAAATACAGTTTATGTATAAAATAATTTTTTATTAATTTAAGAAAGGCAATGTCTCAGATATCAGCTTTTGAATTTTCTTTCTGCAGTCATTGTGAGTGACTGGTTTTTCCTTTTCCAGGTTTCACATTCTTCCTTTGTTCTAAAACTTAGACCTGACACATACCTTTGATGATCATAGTATGTTTTATTTTCCTGAGGGGGAATAACTATCATGCTGTTCATTTTTGTATTTCTGGTGGACTGGTGAATTTTTAAACTGTGTGATAACTGCAATAAATTATATAAACTGATAAAAAATACAATTACATTCCCAAGATAAATATCTGATTATATGATTTCTAGTTTCAGAGATTTATCCAAAAATTGTACAAATTTGATCCATGTTTCCTCCTCTTAAAAACCATAGAAAAAAATACCTATTTTAGTTACATCATATAATTTGCTACCATCAAATTGGAATTTTCCTTGAAGTTTAAAACATAGTCCCCATCATTACCAATAAGGCCAGAGAACACAAGTATACTTCCACAGGTAATGTAACAAAGAATTGGCCCCTTGAGTTCATGTAAAAACAAAGCAAAATAAAAATAATTAAAAATTTTAAATCTGACTTTGCAGGAATGACAAACTAAAGAATGACTGAATCCACTTTCTAGTTTTCATATATTCATCCTTATTAATGTGTGTGAAAAAACAAAAGGACAAGAAAACAGACACAACTTTGAAAACAAGTCATCAATACACCAAATGTCCAACAGTATTGTTTTTTATTACCCTTTCTATCGTAGGTAATAATAGGGAAACTTCCGTTTTAATTTAGATGAAGAAATTAGCGGAAGAACAGCGGAAAATGAGGGACCTACCCCAAATTAGTAATTACCTTACAACTCCATAACTTCTAAAACAAACTCAGTCTAACCACAGAGATAACTGACAGACATAACATATTAGATGTTTTAAATAGAGACGTAAATACATTTTTAGGAGCCATTCTAAAACCTACTACAGACATTTTTCCTTGGGTAATTTCCTAGAGAAATTAAAATATCACATAGGCAGTAGCCAGACACCTTCTAAAGAAATACAAAATTAAAATAATCCTACCAATAGGCTTTCTTTATTATTAAAAGCATCTGATTTTCTAATCTTTTCTGAAGAGAAAGTCTTTTACATGCAGTCATTCTAAATCCTTTAAACTCATAAAAATCACAGCCAAGGCATGCCTTTTACTATCATTCTAATCCGTATTAGCTTTAAATGTTCTTTTTAGTGTAGTCAGTAGCTATTATATTTCTGTTTATATGCTACATCTGTTAAAAAGCAAGGAAATGACCTAACAGTCCCTAGAATTCTAGTTGTAACTGGAAGTTCCCTTATAATTATCTGGTACGACCTCCTAATTTTTTATTTAAGTGATGTGAAGCCCAGAGAATATGAGAATGTCACCTAATTATAATCCTTAGATTCCTGTTTTCCAATTTAATCAAATGTTTAGTATTATCACATTGGGTGCTATAAATATGTTAGTTGTTCTAAGCAACCGAGAACCAGAAGACTGGCAATCTATAGTGTTACACATTTCTTTACTGCCCAGCAAGCTGTGGTAAAAAGACAAGTGGCAAGAAGGATTGTCTAATATTTTAACTGATTTAGAGAATGTTCAGCTCAGAGGAAAATCAGAATTTAAAAACGTAGTTCAGTTTCACCAAGAAAAAAATTGGAGTGTAGATTTAAACTTCAAATACACATGTGGCCAGTTAGTAAATAAGTGTGTCCGTTGCTGGCCTGTCTTTCAGACTTCAATACGTAGTGCAATTAGAATGTGATGAAGAACCTGAAGATAGGATTGTCTGGAAGCATAATCACAGAATAGGAAGATGCACCTCTTAGCTTCACACTGCAATTCCTAATGCACCATTTGGGTCAGATCCCGTTAACAAGAATAAGATAAGAAGCTGAAATATCATCAGGCATTTAGCTAAGTGGAATTCAGGTTGAAAGGAAGCAGTCAATGCAGCGGCAGCTATTTGCTCTGATCATAGCAAAAAGGAAGCACGCAGACTAAGTACACGAGGTAGCTCCTCACAGAAAGAAAAACAAACCCAAAATATAAAAGTCTTTATGTCAATTAAACAGTCTAAAATATAACTGATGACTGACTACCCCAAATTGTGGGAGGATTACTTGAGAAGCATCCTGACCAGATAGCTTGCCCTTTTAAAGTCTCTATTCTCTTGGTTTTTTGAATAGCATTTCCTATTAATAATTAATTCATTATAGTTCATCTCAGTCTACCTATTTGGTTCCCATTAATCAATCAACAATTATGCATTAAGAACACAGAGTTTGCTTTAGTAAGGTCAGGAGGGATAAAACTGCTACACATCCTGAGCATCCAATGATTTAAGATGTTTAAAATACCTTGTTTGAGAAAAATAGGGGGGAAATATATATATTAGAAATAAGAAATAGAAAATTATTTGTTGACAATAACATGAGTAAGCTACTATACAGTGTATTCTGGATGGGAAATCACATTTTATATGCTGTGATGATGCTCAGTAAATGAATGTAAATAAATAATTTTTTTAAAAAAACTCATTTCCTTCAAATTCATCTGCAAACAGCATTAGTTAATTAATGACTCAGTGCAATTGTGTAATGATAAACTACCTAAACATCGGGCCACCAGGTGGTGTGGGGCCACCAGGTGGTGTGGTGGTTAGGCACTGGACTCCCATATGGCTGACCATGGTTCAAGTCCCAGACTTCGTAGCTTGCTTTCTCACTTTCCCTCTCTCTATCTCTCTATGTGTCTCACTGGTCAAATTTTAAAATAACAATAACATATATATTTAAATAAATAATTAATTAAAAAACAAAAACCTGCACAAAAGTCAATGTCTACATCTTTCTAGTAAGAAGTTCTTCACATCTTTTTCCCTGAACAAACTTCCCTGTAAAATGGAGTCAATGCTAGCATCTTCCTCATAAGACTGTTTTGAGGGAGTAAATATGTGATGCATGTATCTGGTAGACAGATGTAAATGTGCTAAAATCTGAGACCCCTTGTAATGTATATAACAAAAGTTAATACATAAGAAATTAATGCTTAATAACTAAATTCCTGCTAGACTGAAAAACTGTTAGAGTCAATTCTGTTCTTATAACAATCTTATTTTGTAGCCTTCTCAGTAATTAATACAGGTAGAACTTCTCAGCACCAAATATTGCCGCATTCTAACCAGAGAAAAAAGGAAAAGGTTCTTTTGCTCTTTAGGTAGGTTTGATGCCAAGTTTAGACACTTCAATATACATTAATGTTGCCATTTCCCCCCATATCTACAATTTTAAAATTCACAGTCATGCTCAATCTCTCTGATCAACAACTTCAAACTAAGATGTATAACTTTGTCTTCTCATGTAATAACAGCAAAGGATATACAGCTGATCACACTTGACTCTAGGACATACAAAATTACACAATATCTTATTGAAAACCTTTTACAAACGGTTTTCATACTTTATAGAGCTACCTCATTATTTCAACCAAAATACTGTGCAGCTTATGAGGAAACCTGCAAAAATGAACTTAGATCATTTCATAGATAGTAAATAATATTTGTTACATCCTTATGAGAGTAAAAGGATTAGAGGATTGATGGGATTTGCTTTTTGGATTGTTTTTGTTTTGTACTCTTTCTGGGTTTTTGTTGTTGTTTTGTTTTTTGTTTGTTTGTTTGTTTTTCTATATGGTATGTGCACTCACCAGAGAGAGGCAAAGAAAGGTAAACTGAGAAATCACCCCCCAGGGGGTGGTCACACCAAAATCCCTCTCCTCCACTCTCCTCTCAGGATTTTAGCCATGCACACACACATGCCGCCCAGCATGGTTCTTCAAGCTGCTGGGATCAGGACTTGAACCATACAGTCAGCCATGTGGGATCCAGTACCCTAATCACAACATCACCATCTGCTGGCCGAGAATTTGTTATTCTTGGTATCAGCAGCAGCAACAACAGACATAAGGAAGTACTTGACACGTGCCACACATTCTAACTCTGAAGTTAAGCGCCATGACCTCTATTTTAGAAGACGAGGAAGCAGGCACAGTGAAGTAACAGGCAGCAGGCATCCGACTTCAGAGTCCAAACTCTTATCGGCTATTCCACACATGGATGCCATTACATCCATCAAATATAGCATACCCATTTTCTAGTTAAGTTCTACAGACACTCATCCAAAAATCTCTATTTTTTAAAAAACTATTTTTGGCCATGGAAACAAACGCACACACTTGGAAAATTAAAATGAAGTACATAAAGAAACCAACCACTCGTTCCTACCTCAAGTCTGTCTGTCCGCATTAACTTCTGTGCAGCAGCCGCGGCAGCTGCAGGTACAGGGACCCCAGGATTCCCCGTAACCAACATTGGTGCAGTCGGCAAGATCTCTGCTGGAACCAGGCTTGGGGAAACAGGTCCCAGGTAGGGATTAAAGGCTGCTGATGCATTGGTGGCTAAGCTTGGTGCAACTGAAAACATTGGCTGAAAAATAAAAATAAAGTGCAAAATTTAATATACAGGTTTGGGTTCTGAGTGGATACTCCACATTAGACTTTCATCCTCCACCCATCCATTCATGCAAATGGAATCCATTCTTCCCTCCTTCCCCCACTTCCTTTTAATCCTATGATTATTTATACTCATTTAGGATAAGCATGTTTAACTAAGCCTTCATCAAATCAACGCTTTTCTAAAATGTGAGAGAAAAAACTATCCATTAAATCCTCCACTGGGATTTTAAAATTTAGGGTCTATAGTACTTGCTATTTCTTTTTTAAAAACAGTAACTGTTCGATGCAGAAATTTATGGTGACCTAATCTTGATCTTGTCCTGATTGAATCCTAGAAACCTGTCTAAGAAAAACCTTTCATAATTGCTATGTCAGATATACTTGAAAGATTTGTTTACAACTGTTAATAGGTTGCAAGTGTCCTATTATCTGGGATAAATAAAGGAGGAACTCCCAGAGGGAAAGCACAGTTTCACAGTCAATGCAAACTGTAAATAAATCTCATGGGATATGTAAAAACAGATGACGACACCAGGCCTTTTGAGCAGGTAAGATGAGTGGCATATTCATTTGCTGCAGGCTTTTTTAGGAAATTATAAATGTTACAGTTTATCACATCTTACTAGAGAGAAACAAGTCTGAAATGTGAGGTCTGAAACAGAACACTAAAGAAATGTTATATGATCGTCCAAACAAATACATATCGCAGCAACAAATAAACAGCTACGAGACAGAATTTCTATCAGAAATGCCTTAGTGGAGATAAAAAGATTGTTTCTATTTGTTCATATATAAAATTGCATTCGAAGAAATATATTTTGTGTGCACAGAATTAAATAATTTATCTAATCTACTTTAACGATTTGCTTTTCCAATTTTTAAAGTATAACAGGACACAACTTCCCAACTTATCAATAGTACACTTCAATTTCCTAGTTTAATACAGTTTCAATTCTTGAAGTTAAATGCTTTGTGTAGTAATAATGCTTCTCTAAAACACAAAAACTCATGGACAACATAGATCCTGTTCTTGAAGGTAATTTTTAAGAATTTATTCTCTTTGATCACAGAAAATCTTAGAATGAAAGAGACATTAGAATGCGGCTAATTCTTCCATCTGACAGGAGTACAAACTTAGATGTTTCTAGAGTTTATGTAGGTAGTCAAGAGAGCTTGAGAGTAAAGCTTTGCACAATAGAAGGTTTATACTATAGAAAGTAATTCTGAAAGCACAAAAAGAAATATGTCAAAAAGTAGTCTGGCCCTGATTCATCCTGTATTTAGAAGAATAAAAGAAATTCAGGAGCCAGCCCTTGCCATAGTGGTTAAGCTGTGGATACCACAAGGCCGCCTGCATGGTTTGGGTTCCCGACCAGGGGACTTGAAAACATGCTGGGCACATGTTCATGCATGGCCAAAATCCCACAAGAAGAGAGAGGTGGAGGAGAATGGATCGTGGCCTGGACATTCCCCATGTGGGGTGCTTTCTCACTTCTCTCCCCACCTCACCCCTACTTTCTGTCTTTCTCTGGCAAGCATATGTACTTTCTAGCAGACGAAAGAGAGAGTGAGAGACAGAGAGAAAAGAGGAAAGAGAGGGGAAGGAAGGCAGGCAGAAAGAAAGAAAAGAAAGAAAGAAAGAAAGAAAGAAAGAAAGAAAGAAAGAAAGAAAGAAAGAAAGAAAGAAAGAAAGAGAAAAGAAAAGGAGAAAGAAAAAGAAAGAAGGAAGGAAGGAAAGCAAAGAAAAAAGAGAAAGAGACAAAAACTCAGGTATTCTATTTTTCCTGAGAACAGTGTTTTTTCACTAAGGATAATTTTGCCTCTTGGCAGACATTGGGCAATGTCTGAGATATTTCTGGTTGTCATAACTGGAGGGTCCAACTGTACCTCATGGCATTGGCCAGGGATGATGCTAGGTGTCCTGCAGCAAACAGGGCAACTCCTAACAACAAAGAATCATCCAGTCCCAAAAGCCAATCACCTCAAGGTTGAGAAAACCTATCTTAGGGGAGGCACTCTTCTTCTGACCTCACAAATTCTCTTGGTACAAAATCTTGCCATTACCCTATATATCTTTACTAAAAAGAATATGAAAATATAACATATAATGCATAATCTGATTCACTAGGGAGAAGAGAGCAATATACCATAGGGTACACAATATTTTCAAGTTAAAATAATTATACTTCTGAACATATCAGTTTAAATGCCATAGTAGCTGTGCTGCCAGATTGATGGCTCTTGTCTGATGAAGCAGCTTAAAGTAACTCTTCTAATCCCTGATCCCATTTCAGTCCAAAACAACAGAAAACGACCTGTGCATTCCAAATACAAACAATCAGTAAACTGTCTGTCAGAAACTGGTACCAGGGCAGTCTGTCCACCAAAGAGTCTGGAGCAACAGCTCCCTGAATGCGGCTCTACTCCTCGCTGGCTGTGGAGGCAGAGGCAAGCCCAGAGCTGACCTGTACAGTACACAGATGCTGGACTGGGACTTCCATTCAAGAATATTGGGTTAAATTTGTCAGATCTGGTGCATGAAAATGCACCATATGAAAATACGGTCCAGCCAGCACTCTAATTTCTATTATTAGATATTTAAGAAATAAAAGGGATTTAGCATAGAGGATTAAAAAGTTTAAAATACAGAAGACAGAAGCCAATCCAATATCATAACAATTTGCATCCTATTACTATGAATTAATAAATATTTTACAGATAACCCTTTTTTTTTGAGAGAGAGAGAATTTTTTTCTCTCTCTTTGCTATAGGGTGCATGCGCTCACTGGAGAGACAGAGAGATAGAAAGTGAGAAATCATCCCCTGGGAGGATGACCATGCTGCAATCCCTTCTTTTCCGTTCTCCTCTTGGGATTGTGGCCATGCACGCATACACCCAGCATGAATTTCAAGTCGCCAGGTCTGGGATTCAAACCGCAGTCGACCGTGTGGGAGTCTGCTGTGACCCTAGTTAACTGTGCAAATATAATTAACCGCTGTGCCAACTGATGGCCCCAGACAGTGTGTTTTATTTTTTGAGATGTTTTTGCATTAGGGCATAAGCGCTCACCAGAGAGAGAGAGAGGAGAGAGAGCGAGACAGTAGTGGGGAAAGTGAGAAATCACCTCCAGGAGTGTGTGGGGTGGATGGCCATGCCACAGTCCCCTCTCCTCCATTCTCTTCTCGGGATCTTGGGCATGCATGCACATGCAGCTGGTGTGATTTTGAAGACATCAGGTCTGATTCTCAAACTACGGTCGGTCATGTGGGAGTCAAGCAATATAACTACTATACCATGTGCTGGTTTCCAGATACTGTATTTTTAATGTATATTTCAGAAGGCTATTGAGACATTCATGTCATTGCACATAATCTACTATAATTACTTAATAGCAAAAATGTCAGATTTACAAACTTATTTGGAAGGAAGAAAAACATTCCTATTAAAAAAGTAAGACTAGTAGCTAATAAAATTTAGCTTAGTTAAATTTCATCAAATGAAACACACTGAAATCTACAAATGCATACAATTAAGTTGTTGCACATTATAGATACAATAATACTTTCATTATATAAAAATATTGATAAGATTAACTGCCAGCAATCTTTTCTCTGAATTATTATAGAGTTATCATGTGAATTGATTTTTTTTTAACCTAATTTAGCACAGCAAATTTAAACTCAGAGGAATTTTACAGCAAGGTCCTCAAGTAAATACAACAGCATCTTTTAAAAAAATCTGAAACATTGGGACCAGTAGGTGGCGTAATGGCTATGTCGCTGGACTCCCATACAGTCGACTGCAATTCGAGTCCCAGACCCAGTGGCTTATATTCACAACAGGCGTGTGTGTGTACCTGCCCAAGATCCTGAGAGGAGAATGGAGGAGAAGGGATTGCAGCATGGCCATCCCCCCTCGGCAGTGATTTTTTGCTTTCTGTCTCGCTATCTCTTTCTGTCTTTCTGGCAAGTGCATGTGCCCTATAGCAAAAACCTCCCCCGGAAAAAAAAAAGCTGAAACATCAAGTATTCACCCAGCATTATCTCAAACTGTTCCCTCTCTGAGTAAGTCGGGTGATTTGCTGAATAGGCAGACAATCAATAAGAATAGCTTTATCCTTTGAAACTTGATACCCAAAACTGCAAAATAAATAAATAAATAAATGGATATGGGAGAGAGAGAGAGAGAGGAAGAAGGATAAAAAAGAAAAGGTGCCACATCTCTTTATTTTCTTTTGAATTTCTGTAAACGTGTTACATCCCTTTTGTAACACATCGCCTTTTGCAAAGAGCACCTTACTACAGATAGGTCATTGCTGGTTCCCTCAGAGCGTGCCCTAATCGGATTAGGAAAGTACCTGAACTTCTCCCTTGCCAGTTTCCAAAAACTATCCTGCCGAGGAGCGAGGAGCGCTGAGCAGCATCTCAGGGATGAATGTTAATGCAATGGTATTATCAAGTGGCATCTTATTTTCTCTAAAGTACCCACAGAATAATGTCTAGCTGTGTAATTGGTGTATTTGATACCGACTACATCCTTGCGATAATGACTTATGGATATCTTTGCTCCCTGAAGGTGTAAGGAAGGCTGGTTTATGATTGCCTTTTGCTGGTGAATAGCCTCAGCAGAGAAAAAGAAATCTCAGACTTACTAATTCTGGTGCTGTTTATGTGTTAATCACTTGTGTCTTTTAAATGAGATATTCCGACTCGATTAAGGCAATCAGGCTTCATTATCAGTGAATGTGTCACTCAGTTTCACATGATGACCCTAGTAGACTATGCGAATATTATTAGTAGTCGTAATTCCCTGTTTATCATGGGTCAGCATTATGCTAAGTGATTTACCTGTGGTATTGTATTTAATACTTAGAGAGGGAGGGTATAAACTGCTTGGGTAATTTGTATCTCTTTTTTGTCTGTTTTGTTTTGTTTGTATGGGGAGGGGGGTGAGGAATCCATTTATTTTTCTGTGCTAAATCCCCAGAACCTAGAATAACGCCTGGCACAAAAGAGGCACTCATAAAATATTTATTGAGTGAATGAATGAATGAACTGCAGCCTTGTCAGGGGAGCACATTCTGTAGATAACGATATGACCATGGTCACAAGTGAGTAAATGTAAGGCCACTAGGATTTGAACACAGGGGTGTCTTTCTGATTCCAAGTGGTTCTCGTTAAAGGCCACGTATCTATTAAAATCATCTGGAGGGCTTTTAAACACTAATGCCGCAGCCACTTCCCACTCAGCAGAATCTCTAGGGAGAGGTACCTTGGTGGCAGCATTTTCTGAAAGCTCCTGTATAATTCCAGTTCCATACGCTATGAATAGAAAGGGCTCACTTTTCTGATTCTCTATAAGGTCCTTAGGGAGACATGTTCCCTTATGGCTGTCTTCTTTAGAAGATGTTTTCTCCTCCATATTTAATGCTCCCCTGCCTGGCTCCGCTGTTTAATTCTTACTCATGCTTCAAGAATGAGGACTCTTCCTGGTGAAGCTTCCCCTGATCAGCCCACACCTCCAACTATGAGGGGCTTTTTCTAACTTCTGTTCCCACAGAACTCAGCCCTCGAATACAGCATTTATTACTCACCGGTGTTTAAGGACTCTCTCTTTTATTCTCATTAGACAGCAGGCTGCCAGGGGGCAGTCTTTTGCGTAGTGCTTGGTTCATATACAGTATACCCTACAATTGGTATCTATATGGGTCCTCTACAATTACCTGTACACACAGAGTAATCTATTTACCAACAGCTTTTGCTACTACAGAAACTAACTAGCAACTGTATTAAATATCCTACAAAATAGACATTTGAATGTTACAGACTTAATGTTACTTCCTCTCTTTGCCTCAAAATGCAATAGTTACTTTCTCGCATATGCTTGCTTGAAAGTTAATTTTCTGCAGTTTTTCAATATGAAACATTCTAGGTCTCAATACAGTCACTATTATGCTGTAATGTAAATATCAAAGGGACAGTTATTTATTAATAGAGGGATTACATGTGACAAGTAATATACCATCAGAATCAGCTGAGATTTATAAAATATACATTCAAAACGTCATATTTTTCTAGATTTTTCACGTGTGTATATGTGAAATTCAAGTTGCAAACAATAAAAAAAAATGAAGTGTTTTTGTTTTTTAAGAGATTTTTGCCATAGAGCATGTGCATTCACTGGAAAGACAGAGACAGACATAGAAACAGAAAGCAAGAAGTCATCCCCCAAGGGGGGATGGCCATGCTGCAATCTCTTCTCTTCCATTCTCCTCTTGGGATCTTGGGCACAGATACACATGCCTAGTGTGAGTTTTAAGCTGCCAGGTCCAGGACTTGAACCACGATCAACTAAATGGGAGTCTAGCAACAACTGTTACACCATCTGCTGGTCCCTGTTTTTGTTTGTTTGTTTGTTTTTTAATTAATAGCACACAACCAACCATGTATGTTTCTCGGTAGGCATAACCTTGCACCAAGAACTATAAATATTCTCAGTAAACAATTATTTAAATATAAACAGCACCAAAAGTTAATGGGAGTTATTAGCAAATTCCCATTACAAACTTTTCTTTTTTTCTAAGAAGAGAGTACATGACTGGAAATATGAAATACTGTTATACACTGCTCCTGGACTGACTTGTAACTGAATAAATCAAATGAGTACGTGGTTAGTCTTAGTTTCACTTCATCTTTCAATCCAGTTTTACTAAAATAATAAGCATTCAAATAAGAAAGACTCACTTTGAGCTGTCCTAGTAGAAAAGTATCAACCATGCCTGGCTCAGCCAGTTCCTAAAATTCATGGCCTGCTCTTAGGCTGCTTGAGGGCTTGCTGGCCGCTGGGTTGGGACAGGCAGAAAGAACAGCAGGATGGATGAGAGTGGACTAGGGTGACTGACATGGAAAGCGTGGCCTGATCTCACCACTACCTGGGTAAACTGGAAAGGAAAGCACTAAAAAACAGTGTAAGAATTTGAGGTGTTCCTGGAAGTGTGACAAATGACGACTTCAAAGTATTCTGCATCTGACTGCCAACAAATGCCTGGAACACGACAGGACAGCAAAGTCGAGGTAGCAGAAGCAGCAAGGAAGCTTCGGAGACTTCAGAGCTGAACCCAATTACTTTGAATGTCTCTATCCCCAGGCAGTTTTAAATTTGTGAAATACACGGGGATTTTTATATGAGTTATATACCTTGAGGTGGCTAGGAATTTGCACCTGAAGAGCTGCCATTGAAAAATATGGATGGCCAAGACTAACCTTTGGGATCATAGGTCAAGACACAGGAGGCCATTGCTAACAGGACCACAGAGCCCCTGGACAGTTTCCCGTAAGCACTGCATACATGGAGCTCTTTCAGGGCAATGAAGAGAGCTAGGAATCAATGAATTTCCAGAGGACATTTTCGTGGGATGGACCAAAGAAATACTCCACGTGTTTCCAGATTGTGAGATACTAGGTACGATCTTTCTTTGATTAAATTATGCGGTCCTTTCTCATTAGATTACCTTTGTACCAGACAGTACGTAGCAAAATAATAATAATAATAAAAGTAGTACTTAAAAACCTATTTTTTTTCCAATTTATTTGCATTCATTCACTGTACATCATTACAGCATACATAATGAGATTTTCCATCCAGAGTACACTGTATATTGTCTCAATCAACAAACATGTTATTATTAGCAAATGATCTTCCATTTCTTGTTTTCTGTATGTTTTGCTTTTTCTCCCCCATCTACCTAGAATTTTAAAAATATGGATAACTAAACAGTATAAATTTTCCATTTTTCTTCAAAGATCATAGGATAAAGAGAAAAATGGTCATTTTACATTTTTATTAGTACTGGGTCATCCAGAAAGTCCTGACACATTTTTGCATAGAAAAACACGTCATGACTTTCCTGATAACCTAACAGTTTGTAAGTGACCATAAAATTAATGCCAATTATTCTATAATTTATTATATGAATTTTTAGGAAGTGAATTCAGTTCCTTATTTTCAACTATTTTCTCATCTTACGAAATGGGAATAATTATAAGATTGTTAGGACCTTGCAGATAATAGAGTTTAAACTTTTCACTATAGGTTAAAGAAAGCCAGAGATCATAAAGGAATTAACGAAGGACCTGAGTTGGTCAGTGACCTGTCTCCAGGCTGTTTCCATCACAGGGATGCTGGAATTTTAACAGACTGGTTTGAAACCCTGCGTTTCCCCCTCACCAACAGAGTAAATTACATACCCTCTCTGATCCCGAGTCTTTATTTCTACATCTGAGACACTAGCTATTTTATAGAATAATTCTGAGAATTTAGTATACAGAAAGTGCTGAGTGCAGTAGATGCGCCTAAAGTATTTACAAGGAGACTTCAAGAAGTTTTTGGGGAAAAAAAAAAAAAAACAGATTTAAAGTACAAGTTTATTTGATGTAAAAGATTTTTGAGGGGCCTGTAAATGGCAGACTTCCACACAGCCAACCATAGTTATGGTCCTGGACCCAATGACTTGAAAATCACTCCAGGAGCGTGTGCATGCATACCCAAGATCTCAGGAAGAGAATGGAAGAGAAAGGATTGCAGTGTGGCCATCCTCCCTGGGGGGTAATTTCCACTTTCCCTCTCACACTGGCAAGTGCACATGCCCTAAGGCAAAACCTCTAAAAAAAAAAAAAAGATTTTTAAAATCTATGCATAGATTTTTTTTTTTTATAATATTCACTTTCCATGAATTGAAAAAAAAAAATGTTGGGGCCAGCAGGTGACATGGTGGTTAAAGTGCTAAACATTTCCATATGGCTGATCATGGTTTGAGTCCTGGACCTGGTGGCTTGCTTTCTTACTTTCCCTCTCTCTGTGTGTGTCTTTCTCTGGTCAAATGAAAATAAATGAATGAATAAATAAAATTAAATAAATAATTTTTTAAAAAGCAAGAAAAAATGTTATAGAGGGCATATGTACTTGCCAGAGAGACAGAGAGAAAGTGCTTCTCCATGGGGTGTGGTCACACGTTTCTCTATAAACTGTCAGGATTTGGGGGTATGCACATACAAGCACACACCAAGCAAGGTTTCATACTACCAGGGCTGGGATTTGAACCACAGTTGACCATGTGGGATCTGGCTTCCTTAACCACTAGGCTACTGTGCCAGCTCTCTATGAACTTTCTGAAGGCCCCTCCCTTTTGTCTCCAGAATGTTAAATTCTGTCCCTGATTCTTGGCTTGGCATATACTATTGCTACCTAATAAAGTCTCTGAAAATAGGAAACTTTCTTGAATTGTCTACGTTAGTCCAGAGATACGTTCTGAGGCCCTCAACTATAGACCCAGCCCCTGAAAATTTATGAATAAGAAAAGAACCTAAACTAGGAGGCATTGTGAATATTCCTTGCTGCCAATGGTGCTTTCATGAAGCCCCTGGCTGCCTCTGCTTCATCGGCTGCATCCCCACCATGCCCCATTCTGCACTGCAATCTCTGTATCTGAGCCTGTGCTCTGGTTTCTGGTTATGATGTCTTTGACCCTAGCACAGGTGAACAGCCATGAACTTGGCCTGTTTTCCTGGTGTTTGAGAAGCCCCTTCCTTCGTCTGTTCTTTTACTTATCAAGTGAGGGTTGATCTCTGCTATGCACCATGGACAATTATCAGCTGCTTTCCGAGTTTGCTTAGATCTACCTAGTCCCATGCCCTCTTCCTTTCTCCCCAGTTGGGGTCTGGGGGCTAAATGGTGGGCCCAAGAGAACTGAGACGCTATCACTTACACAACTATAAGTCTAGGCACTGCTCAGACACTGTTGATACTCCTGAGGCTATGGACCTGCTCCCCGTGTTATTACCTTTGACACTGCCACTACCTGGTTTAGATCCAAGTTTATACCACATCTCTGAACACTCATATCTGCACTAGTGGCCATTTGTGTGTGTGTGTTTGGTAATCCTTCTTTGCAGTGGTGACCTGGCTGCTTCCAGCCCTGTCACAATTCCTATCTGTAGGCTCATATTAAGGCTCCAATAAGCAGCTGGTGATGACCATCCCATTTATTTCCAAATCATCATGTGCCTATACTTTTCTAAACAGTGCTGATTACAAAAGGATCAGAAAGTCTCAGGTGGGGTTTTCGAGTCAAATTACCTAGATTAAAGGTTTTTCTATAGTCATTAAAATCCCAATGCTTTAAAATTGAATAATTAAAACTCCTTCCATACTTATTACAAAAACACCATTCTGAATAGGGAATATTTCTAGACTACGATCTCAGAATGCCTTTAGCAGAAGAGTAATTCCACAGTCAAATCTAGTCATATGAGGGAAAATTAACATAAAGCCTGAATGTGCACACAACTCATAAAAATACTTTGCCTAAGCAAAGAATTTTCTTTCTTTTAAGAAAAAAACTTGCCAGAGGGGATGTGTGCTCACCAGAGAGAGAGAGAAAGTGAGGAATGCATCTCCTATTGGGGCCAGTCATGCTACAATCCCTTCTCTTCTATTCTCCCCTTGGACTTTCGGTCATGTATACATATGTGTTCAATATGTCCTTCAAGATGCCAGGTCTGGGACTTGAAACATGCAGTTGGTCATGTGGGATCGAACTGCCTTAATCACCATGCCACCAGCTGGCTTAAGCAAAGTATTTTCTAACAAAAATCATCAGAAAACATGATGATTATTCTGATGGCATCAGAAATCTGTGATTTAGTGATTTCATTAAAAAATCCATCTGTTACTAGCATGTCAACAATCATGCTTTTAATAGCTTGTCCCACATCCGCACATATGATAGCGATGGAAAGGCCTTGAGAGTCCGCCTCAAGGTCAGGAGATGGGCCAAGACATCACAGTAAGGAGCTCACTGCTGTGACCAGCACTGTCTTCCTTCAATACCAGGATCACACCTGCTAACCTTGCAGGTACTCTCAGTCACAGAAAGAATACTGCCTGGCAGTAAGTATGCTTTAAATGTTTGAGTGGAACAAAGTACCCTCACATCAAGGAGAGATCTTATATCCCTTAAGATAGTAGCCACCCAAAGGATTTATCACATCTTTGAAACCATGCGTGAGGGCCAAGTGTAAAAGGGCCTTTTATCTTACATTGTCTGTTAGAAAGGATGATGGTAAGTCAATTGTTTTTATCCAAATAGACATTTTCATTCTGTCCCAGTATAGACATGGGAAATTTCTTTTTTATTCAAAAATAAATGTAAGTTAAAACATTTTTAACTGGGTCCTCAATAATAGGAAAAAATAGATCAGGTAAAAACAGACAGAATTAATTATAATATTCTCTCACCTCAACTGTATAGTATTGATAATTGGTATCACTGCCGATGTTATATGGAGAGCCCTCCCACCTCGAAATGCAATCCCCCCCTCTTTTTTGGAATGATTGTTGCATTAAGTTCTAAGAGAGAATAATAATTACATTGAGTTCAGGTGATAAAATGTATTAGGAAAAAATTTAGTTAGCACACATGCTACAGTTAGCATACCAGAAAAATATCAATCTTCACAGTCCCATGACCCAGTAACACTGCATATCAATAAATGATATAAATAATTGACAGATATGTTCTAACCATTGCAAACTTTAATATGCATTTTAATTTAAATATAGAATCACTATATCACAGTTAACAAACACCTTTCAACTGAATGTTAATTATGATGTTAACCTTATACTCTTATGAATATCAGAAAATTATTAAACTCATTTATCAAACACATGCCAAAGAAAAATATCCAGAGAGGTAAATATATAGTTATGCTCAGAAGCAAGAATTACCCAACATACTACTTAAAAAACATTAAATATCTATGACCACTCGGTTTATCAAATTTAGCTCTTTCGTAAAGAGCCCTTGGACTCTCTGCCTTTCTAGATAAGCTCTCCTCTTTTATCAAATTGCTAGAGGTCATGCACACTTGCCAAAGATTTAGAGCGGAAGAGAGGGAAAAAGCAACCCTCGTGGGGCATGGTCACACCGCAATCAATCCCTTCTCCTCCATTTCTTCATCCTTTCTAGATCTGGGGCACACACATGCACTGCATGCGTTTTCCAAGCCACTGAGCTGGGACTTGAACCACAGTCAGCCATGCAGGAGCTGGTTTCCTTAAGAACTAGGCTACAGGGCCTCACTCTCCTTTAGTGAAAGTTCTGAGTCCATGATACTGAGTCAAAATTGTTGTAATTTTCCTAGCATTGTAACTATAAGAGAATTTCAATTTAAATCATAAAATAACAAAGCCTCTTTTTTAAGAAAGAGAACTATAAAGATTCTCTATACAGATTTTCTTTAAGAAAGGAAGAAAGGGAGAAATGGTCTCAAAATTAAAAACAAAATGAGAAGACTTCAATAAGTTCATGGAAAAATGAAAAGGATGGATGAGTTTGTTTGGTTGTAAAAATCAAAATCCATGCATAATTATGCATAGTTTTTTTTTTCATAAAATGCATTTCCATGAACTTTTTGAAGACCCCTATGCACATATACCAACTATAAACATTTAAAGCAATACTGACTTTACTGATGACATTGGTGACCTTTTTTTATTTATTTTTTGGAGAGGTTTTGATATAGGGCGTGTGCATTCACCAGAAAGTCAGTCAGAGACAGAGAGACAGAAAGCGAAAAATCACCCCCCAGGGGGATGGCCACACCACAATCCTTTCTCCTCCATTCTCCTCTTGGGATCTTAGGCATGCACATGCCCAGCGTGAGTTTTAAGCCACCGGGTCTCAGACTACATGGGAGACTAGTGACACAGTCATTACGCCAACTGCTGGTTCTGGTGATCATTTTCATAAAGACCAGGTTAACACCTGCATCTCATAGGATTTATTTTAAAAGAACCTTAAGGGGGAAAAAACACTATAATGTAAATTTCCACCCCATTTAGCCAGAAGATGAATAGCTACACAGTATGAAGATTATTTCAGGATTTTACTGAGACTTGGTTTTGCTAGAAAACTGCTAAGCAACTGACATTGTTACCTATGTCCACTTGATGGAGTGTAATTGTCTCTTTAGAAATGAAATGACTCACTTGTAATTACAAAACCAAAGCAGATTAAAAACAAGCTTACCACGGGCTGTAATGGGGCACCGGGCATCATGGCATTGGCTAGTTGCATCTGCTGGGCCAACATGGCCATGTTCTTCTGCTGAATCAAGTTATTGCGCCCATTTATCTCCAACTGTGTTTTTAAGTGTGGGGGCGGATGAAGATATTTGCAGTTCTCCCTGGAGCAACGACCCTAAAAAAAATAAAAGCAATAATCACCATATTAAAACAAAGAAGAAGAAATAAAATCAGCAAATTGTGAAAAATAATAATAATGCAAACCAACCACTTGGATCCATCATGGGTTTTTCATACAACCGTTGTTCACATCATTTTATCACACATTTAGGAACATGTACTAAAGTTACCCAAATGCATTATCAAAATGAGGGATTAAGACATCCGAAAAATTGTAAAGCTTAAACAAATAATTTGCTTTAATAATCTTAGCATTGCTATGTCCAGATTTCAGTTTAAAAATATACAAACTGCCAGAATAATACTAAAACACAGAATGTCAAGTTCTTGCAATAATATCTTCCTGGTTAACTTTAATGAATCCAAAAGAATCGTAAAGTTTTTATCTTCTATTTTTACTTGTATTGAATTCTTACAGTGAACTTGCAGGGCTCATGCACACTGTATCTTAAGTAAAACACCTTTATAGGTATTTCATAGCAAATAAAATTATCACTAAACTCTATAGCCTACACATTAGGTACTTTACAGGTGAAAAGAAAACTCCCAGGTGGTCTCACTAATTGGTGAAAATTTACCCTTTAATCTTTCAAAGAGAATCTAGTCTCTATCTCCATAAAGCTATAAAAAACAATAAGCAAGCCCCCACCCCCGCCCTGAAATTGACAGTGTCAAATGTAGAAACGAAGTAAGTTACTATAAATCAAGAAATCGGAACATACTTTCCATTTGGCATGATTCTTTTCATCAAAAATACTTATTGGAGTCAGTATCATGCCATACTGTTGTGGGAGAGACTCAATCTTTATTAGTTCAACACATTGTCAAGTTATACTAATCATAACAGATCTCATCTACTACCTTTACAACTACTTTCATATATAAATCTAATTAGATCCCATCGTAAGAGTAAAAGAGATTCACTGAAACCATCAACCACTTTCCCAAGCTTTCCTTGACTCTTCTAAGGAAAATCAATCTAACACGATTTGACTTTGTGTTGTAATACTGACTCAGAAAACTGATGCTTACGTTTATGATAAAATCGGTCATAATTCTGATTGTAATGATCTGTTCTGACTCCTTTTGATTAAGATTGTTAGGAATAAGTCTCTACACTGGGCTGGTATCATATGATACAGCCTTTTTTTTTTTTTTTTTTTTTTTTTTTTCTTTTTTAAGGGTTTTGCATAGGGAGCATGTGCTCACCAGAGAGACACAAAGAGAGGAAAAGTGAGAAATTATCTCCCAGGAAGGATGGCCATGCCACAATCCCTTCTCCTTTGTTCTCCTCAGATTTAGGGTGCATGCAATCGGTGTGATTTTTCAAGTCTGGGACTTGAACCATGGTCAGCAGATGGGAGTCCTCAACCTTAACCACCTCATCACCTGCTGGTCCCCTGACCACTATTTTAACAAGCTTTATGTCCTAACAGAAATTAGGAAGCAGTAGAAAACACTAGTTGATAGCAAGGATCTCATAGGTCTCAAGACCTGAGATGGAGGCCTACCTCTCTCCTTCATCAACTGTATGAACTGCATAAGAAACAACCTCTTTTATGGGACCAGCAGGTGGCATGGTGGTTAAGGCACTGGACACTCCCACATGGCTGACCACAATTCGAGTTCTAAACCCGGTGGCTTGCTTTCTCAGTTTCTCTCTCTCTCTCTCTCTCTCTCTCTCTCTCTGTGTGTGTGTGTGTGTGTCTGGTCAAATTAAAAAAATAAGTGAATGGATAAATAAATTAAATAAGCAATTAAAAAATGAAAATGACGTCCTTTAAGCCTCAGACTCTTTACCCTGTACATATCAGCTACAAAACCTATATCATGCCCATCACAATTTAAATTCTTCAGCAAAAAAAAAAGGAAGAAATACTGGCATAAAGACAATTTTTACAATATCTACTAGTTACAGCTACTGATATAGTCACAAATAAAGGTAATATTTACATCCATATGACTTAGTCCACACAAAATTACCATGATCGATATATATTGAAATCACTAGCATGTCATTAGCTTAAAAGCATCATGATGCAAATCAACACTTAGAATCATAAGATAAACCACAGAGTATGACCGGCCCAAGATAAATAAGCTCATGGATGAGAGAGTCAAATTCCAGGAATATCCACTTGAGGTTTCCTAGTGAAACACCTGATTTTTCAGTACAAAGAACAATTTAGTTGCAAGAGAAATTCTGGTTCTCAACGTATGTTTCTTACTAAAACTAGACATATTTAAGATAAGTAGGGTTAGAGTCACTCTGAGGATTCAGTAATGGCCAGCACTAAGGTCAGTTTCTATGGTTCTGTAAGACGGAGCTAGCCAGGCCTTACAGCATGCCTTGCCAGCATTGGGTCTTCCCAAGCCCTTCCTTCCAGCAAACACACACAGCCAGTCTCCCTTCCCTAAGGATAGGGCCTGGATTAAAATAATGGAGAGAAATTCGAAGTGCTCACAATATAGTCTGTAGCAGCGCATTTAAAAACTTTTAATAAAAGCTCAGTCTTCTGGGTTCTTCATCCTGTATTTATTATAGCTACTCAGAAAAAAATGCTGTTCTTTTTGTCTTACTAAGAAGGGTCTTCAGAAAGTTCAGTACATGTCTTACTAAGAAGGGTCTTCAGAAAGTTCATGGAGAATGAGTACTGACAGAAGAAACTATATAGAACTTGAAGGTTTTTGGGTCAAATAAACTTATATTTTAATTTCATTTTTCCACAAACATTGAAGTGCCGGCTCATGGGCCCTTTTTAAGCCAGATTGATTTGACTGCACTGGGCCCTCACTTTCAAAAAGCAATGCTCCCAAGAATCAATGGAGGCTATTTTGTGAAAAAGTATACAAATCACCAAGTCTCTTCCCTAGAGAGTCCGTGGCCCAGAGACTTTGCTGGGTTCAAGGATCTGTATTTAACAAACGTTTCGGATGCTGCTGCTGCTGCTTTTTTTTTTTTTTTTTTTTGGATTTCCTTTTTTAAAAAAAATTTAATTTGACCAGAGACTAACAGAGAAAGAGAAAGAGAAAGTGAGAAGGCAAGCTGTCAGGTTTGGAACTCAAACCGCGGTCAGCCATGTGCGAGTCCAGTGCCCTAAACCATTATGCCAGCTGCCAGCCCCACAAGTGCTTCTAATATAGTAGGAAGCACTATAAAATACAACTGTGGGTCCAGCCTGGTGGTGTGGTATGTAACCATTGCTGGAGGCCACGTGGTCCACCAGGGTTCAGATCCCCAGTTGGTCTGAAAACGCACAAGGTTCTTGCAGACTCCCAAGACTTTCAGATCTTGAGGAACCACGGGGCTGGAAAAAGGGAATTGTTGCATGACAGGACCCTGCAGAGGGTGTTTCCCCACTCTCCTCTCTTGCCTGTTTTCTCTATCATAAAAAAAAAAAATCCAAAACCCAGTTAAAAAAGCCATGTGAACTTGCATTGACATACATGGAGACACAGTAACAGAGCATCCTCTGCAAGTGATATTAGATAAACTGCTTCTTAGGAAGTTCCAAACTTATTTAGTACTGACTGTGCTACTGAATAATTATAGTTTGGCAAATAAAAGGTCAAGAATAAGTTAGAGTAAACATCCTCTTTTAAAAGACTGCCAAGAACCATCAGCAGCATACCTTCCTTCGAAAGGTAAGGTAACCAAACACTGGTAGAATACCAGCGTGTTCTGAGTCCTTAACACCACACCGCAATAAGCAATTACAGAATAAGTTAATGCATGTTTCTTACTAAATGTTTCAAGTTTAATTCTAGCCTAACTCTACCCTAGAGACAATGAAGAAAACACAACAGCTAATATCAAGTCCTGGTTCTGACTAGCGCTGACCTATTGATGCTTTTATTCAGAGGCCAGTGATGAAAACAAATGACAACGCTTGCCACCATAAAACAGGAAAAGGTACGGGAAAGAGGTACCTTCTGTGGCTATGTGATGTATTGGCATTCTAAGACCTATATGACAATACAGATGTCTAATTCTGTAATTCTAATAACAGCACATTCTAAAAGTTTCAAAACCAATCAGTATCTAGCACTCACTCATACAGATTTTTATACAGGAGCTACGAGATTTCACTTTAATATACATTAAATTGGGCTACCAGGATTTAATGCAAAAGCATAAACGAAGCTTGTTTTCAGTTTCGCCTATTGCCCTTACTGTACAATTTTATGAAACACAGCTTGGTTCACATAGCAGCTTTGTTCCTTCCTTGCTGTGTGCCTCTACAGAAGGGAGTGAAAGTCTGATAGTAACAATAGCGTCTGGTGATACATGAGTACTGAGCAGAGGTGTGAGCCACCCTCACACTGATCCTTGGCACCATAGGCAGTAATTAAACGTTACTTATTTTCCTCTCTTTTTTTAACGTTTTCAAGCTACTAACAAAAATCAGTTGCTCCATTTTGTACCGCATCTGTTAAATGTACTAAAAATAACACAGGTAGTGAAACCTGGTGAGGATGCCTGTCCGTCATCCAACTGCAATACAGCTCAGTCCTTAATCATGGTCTGTAGTTGTTGCATTCACCAGGAGAAAATGTCATTTTAATACATTTCTTACGGTGTTATATTTCTGTGCTTTGCTTTTGTCGATCGCTCTGAAATCTCACCTTCCGAGAACTATCCGGCTGACTACCAGGCCACTCTAGAAAGACTATACCCTAGATTTCTTAAGTCACGTTCAAGAAGGCAATTTCTAGGAGTACTCGGCAGAGTCTACAGACCTCACTGCCGTGCATATATGGAATACTCTAAGAGACAGAAGGAAGGTCAATCAGATATTCGTCTGCATTGGGTCCAATTTT
Source organism: Tupaia belangeri chinensis (assembly GCF_000334495.1). Classification (NCBI taxonomy): domain Eukaryota; kingdom Metazoa; phylum Chordata; class Mammalia; order Scandentia; family Tupaiidae; genus Tupaia; species Tupaia belangeri. The sequence goes on along the minus strand of NW_006159754.1, from coordinate 3,503,407 downwards.
TTTTCTAAGAAGTTTTCTATAACTTCTCAGAAAAAGCAACCTGTTTAAAAAGGAAACATTTCCCTCTTACTATTAAAAGCCTATAATGAGACCAATACTAGTCATTTGACAGAGCAATTCGAGTCTTCAAGTCTCAAGTTTCAAGTTGCTCAACTATGACTTCAAGGATTCTGTGGCCTTTCAAATTGCCACAAATATTGCGACAATAACAAGGAAAGACACAGGTTTAGGTTAATGGTTTGAAATGTCCAGGTTCATTTGGACCTATTTACACTTTAAGAAAGTATGCATTTTGATAATTATATTTATGTACATTTATGTGCATGTAACACATGTAGTAAGATATAAATTGTAGAAATATGATGGAAGTTATTAATAGCAAGACAGAATAAGGAGAAAATGAAATGAAACTAGAGATGGTAATTTAAAGATATGAGAAAACTATTTTCTAGCTTTATCAAAATATCTATTTAAGGATAGTTAATGATCGAAAATAAGACCGTATCTTACTTATAAATTGGCCAAACTTCCCTTGATAAAACAAAAAATAAAAAGGGCCAGGCAGTGACATGGTGGTTAAGGCAGCTGGTTTCTACATGGGAAACCAGGTGGTTCAAGACCCAGACCAAAAAGCTAGAAAAACATACCAGGCATGTGTGCATGCCTGGAAAATCCTGGAAGGAGGGAGAGAGAGAAGGGAGAATGGGGAATGCAGTGTTACCATTCCTCATGGCATGGCAGGTGCTTTGTCTCTCTCTCTGATGAGCACATGATACCTCTGGCAAAATTTTTTAAAAAGTCCCAATTCTACCTGAAAACTGGGGAAACTCATTTTTCCATTTTTAGTTATACTTCTTCTATTTAAAATAAAAGAAATATTGTGATTTATGAAGTCAGAATCTAAAGAAATATGTTATTATGCTGCCAAATGGTAACTGTGTGGTAGGATTAAAATTACTGAGTCGCATTTGGGTAGATACTGGAAATAAAGAGGCAATAAAAAATTGTAACAGCATCAGCTTATATGCATAAATCTTTTCCAACTTTCGCTGGTAATACTCGTTTACTAGTAAGACTGTTCAGACTAGAAGCATTTATTTCGAATGGTAAAATAAAACCAAGATTTCTGTTAGGGCAGGTGAAATACGCAAATGTTTCTGAAGCACTCTCAAGAGTTATTCATTGCGCAGATATTGGCAAAAACTGTGGCTTCGGAACTTGATAGCTTCCTATTGAAAAGTCTCATTTTTTTTTTTTCAACCGACAAGATACAAATATCTCAGGGAAAAACAAAATGGTCAGCAAAACATAATAATATCAATGGCAGTTAAGACAACATTTCACACTCCAGAAATGTCAGTATGGTTCTGCCATGCTTTTTAGTAATCACTTCTACTGCTTGTTTAAACACATGTAAGTATATATATTTAAGAATTACAAGTATTGGGGCCAGATGGTGGCATGGTTGTAATGCAACTGGACCCATGTGAAGGTCCTGCTTCATGTCCTAGGGCCTCTCTCTGCACTCCAGGTACTCTCGTGCATGTCTGAGGCTGGGAATGGATCATAGCATGAAGACCCTGTTGGGGGTAACTGTCCCTCTCTTTCCATCATGGAAGAAATAAATTAATTGATTTTAAAAATACTAAAAAAAAAAAATACAAGTCAGATCAGTCCTATAGCCTAGTTATTAAGGGTCACCAGATCCCACATGTCTTACTGAGGTTCTAGTCTCCATGCCTGCAGCTTGAAAAATACGCCCAGTACATGTGTGTGTGTTTCCAAAATCTTAACAAAAGGAATAGTGAAGGGACTATAATGTGATCGTATCCCATGGGGGGGGAGGGTTACTTTCTCCTCTAGCTCTCTCCAGAGAGTACACATCTCTCTGGAAACTGAAAAAAAAATTTACAAGTATTGGGACCAGCAGTTGGCATAATGGCTATGTCGCTGAACTATTCCTTAGTCGACCGCGGTTAGAGTCCCGGACCCAGCAACTTAAACTCACACTGGGCATGTGAGCTTGTGTGCCCAAGGTCCTGAGAGGAGAATGGAGGAGAAGGGATTGCGATGTGTGTGGCATGGCCATCCCCCCTAGGGGGGTGATTTCTCACTTTCCCTCTCTCTCTGGTGAGCACACATGCCCTATAACAAAAATTTTAAAAATAATAAGATAAATTAAATGAAATAAATAGTTCCTCAAAAAGAAAGGGTGAGAGAGAGAATCACCCTTGATAGAGTCTCAGCATGCTGGGATATCCTGTTCCCAACGCCACAGCTAGGTAGGATTTTGCTTGCCCCATGTGCGCCCAGTGTGTTTTTAGGCCAACCTGGGGATCTGAACCTACAGTTCAACATATGGCTTTCCAGCATGGCATTATAGTACAGTATAGACTGTAACACCCAGGCTGATCCTGGAATCAATTTTTAAGAAATTAGCACTTGGAGTATTCTGGTGTAACATCAAAGAAGAATATCTATAATTATCTTTAAAATATTTTCAAAAAAATTTTTCTCTAAGTATATATTTGCATCAAATAGAATTCTCTTCATACACTTCTGCCAAAATACCACATAGCAACAGATTGAGTTCAGAAACAGACCTAAGGACCTCAGTGTTTTATATTAAACCAGTGATCAAAGATATTTACAAAGATGTTAAACAATGTCATGTTTTCACTAGTCATTTTTAGTTTGGAAAATATATTTTCCATAAAAATATATTGTTTCTGTCAATATGTAATGATATTAATACTTACTATTATAATTGACTTGCAAATTAATATATTTTTTAAGAATTGATTTTATTCATTTATTTAATTAATTTTTAACATGAGTTTTGCCAGAGAAAGACAGAGAGAGAGAGAGAGAG
>NW_006159754.1:3497604-3499679 GCF_000334495.1 Tupaia belangeri chinensis | reverse complement strand
TTTTTACTCAATCATACCTCAATGAAAAAGTTCTCACAAAAAAAAAAAAGAATTTACAAGTATCTAGTAGTAGGAATTTACCATAGGAATTAACTTTCAGGGAAAAAAAATACACACAAACACATACGTATTCTCAGTGTATTGTTTTCACTTAGGTGGACATGAGTTTGATTTGACTCTAAGAACTAGCGTTCACTGGCTTTTGCACGTTTTGAAAATAAATGTATCTAACACAGACTATATTGTAGGTCTCATGTATATATTTCCTTATGACTCACTTGGTTCCATAAAGGGCTGTGATAACCTGTTCTTACACATGCATCCTAAAAAGACGTCCAGGGTTCCTCGCCCTCAGCACTGGTGAGATTTGGCTCCAGGTCAATCTGTTGTGGGAGCTGTTCCATGCACTGTAGGATGCTCAGCAGTATCCCTGGCCTCCAAACGCTAGACAGAATAACTCCCCCACCCCAGTTAGGACAAACAAAATTGCTCCAGATAACAACCAAGTGTCCTGAGGGAGGGGAATGCAGAAGCATTCAAGGCTGAGAGTCAGCCGCTGCTTTATGCCTAATGGGATTTAACAGGGGCTCTATCAGTCTGCTCAGACTGCTATAGCAACACGCGGGATTCTGGCTGGCTTATTTCTCACAGTTCTGCAGACTAGAAGTCCTACATCAAGATTCTGGCCAAGCAGGTTTTTGTTTAAGATTCTCTCATGACTTGCAGAGGTCTACTTTTCACTCTTTCCTCACATGGTCTTTCCTCCCTGCTTTCATGAGGGGAGAGGCAGAGAAAGGACAAGCTCTCTGGTGTCTCTTCTTATAGGAGGGCAACTAATCCTATCCGATCAGGGCTCCACTTTTATGACCTCACGTAACCTTAATTTCTTCTTTAGAGGCCCATCTCCAAATACACACTGGGAGTTAGAGATTCAAATATTAATTTTGCAGGGACACAGACATTTCATTGGCAACAGAGACATGCATCCTTCAAAATAACTAATAATCCAAGGTTACTTGTATGGAGCTGAATATATTTTCACACTTTGATATGGTACGATCTTCCATTCTTAAAATTTCCTCAAACTTAAGATAACAGATTTGTACTGCAAAACGTAAATCAAAAGGAGTGAATAGTTGACTAGTTTTTCTTCAAATTTTGCAAGTTCAAAAAGTTAGAACTTCAAAAAAAAAAGTCAAGACCTGGCCAGTGACATAGTGGTTGAGAAGGCTGGATCCCACATAGCCAGCTGTGTGGTTCGAGTCTTGGCCCTGGTGACTAGAGTGATGCTGGGCACCTGTGCAATCATGCCCAAAATCCTAAGAGGAGGGAGAAATGGAGTACGCTTTGTGGTCCAGGGAGTGTTTTCTGACTTTCTCTGTCTCTCTTTCATGAAAGAGATCTTTCCCCTAGAGTCACCTGGGGGAGGTCAGGGACCATGTCTGGTGAAAGCACATGGCCACTGGCAAATTAACAAAAAAAGGGGGGGGGAGGAGGGATTTTAAGATATAAGAGTTTTATTCACATGTCTTTATTTTTCTTGCATTTAAAGAAAAACAAATAAAGATGGTGTTATATCAGAGTAAACTGTTGAATTCCAAAATCCTATCAATAGCTCTACTCACTTGTTAACTAAAATACTGGAGTTAATTTTTTTGAATTATTATTATTATAGCAACATTTTCTTGATTTGTACCTCCCTACAGAAAGTTTTCAAGACCGCTGAAAGGTAGATATGGAACTCCTCTTTCAAAAAGAAGCTACCAAGGGAACCAGCAGTTAGCGTAATGGCTATGTCGCTGGACTCCCACATAGTTGACCGCGGTTCGTGTCCCGGACCCGGTGGCTTAAAACTCACGCCAGGCGCGTGTGCGTGCGTGCCCAAGATCCCGAGAGGAGAATGGAGGAGAAGGGATTGCGGCGTGACCATCCCCCCTGGGGGGTGATTTCTCGCTTTCTGTCTCTATGTCTCTCTCTGTCTGTCTGGCAAGCACACACACCCTACAGTGAAAATCTCTCCAAAAAAAAAAAAAAAGAAGCTACCAAAAAAGAGAAAGTAAGCAGCTAGAGAACTC
>NW_006159754.1:3485606-3495256 GCF_000334495.1 Tupaia belangeri chinensis | reverse complement strand
CCCCCCTGGGGGGTGATTTCTCGCTTTCTGTCTCTATGTCTCTCTCTGTCTGTCTGGCAAGCACACACACCCTACAGTGAAAATCTCTCCAAAAAAAAAAAAAAAGAAGCTACCAAGAAAGAGAAAGTAAGCAGCTAGAGAACTCAGAGGAAGAATCGAGGATTTCTGACCATCAACTAATCCCAGTATGGAAGATACACTGCAAAATGTTGCAGTTTTTAATCTCTTGCAAATGTGTACATGTGTGCATAATTATGAGCACACACACACTTATGTATTCACCCAAATACGTATGAATTCCTAAGAGCAGTGCATATATTACAAACTTATACTTTGTGTCGTAAATTGAAGAAACAGATCTAGTATGAAAATTATATTTCATGTTCTATTCAGATAGAGTAAAATCTAAAGAGAAACAGAAATTTCATTTGGAAAAAAATTTCTAAAGTAGTTAAATCATATATATTAACTTAATGTTTCTTAGAAAGTCTCTGGAGATTTTATGGCTTTGAAGTTATTGTCTTGTTTTATTTTATAAATATATCATATAGTAAATATATATAGTACGTATGTTGTTAATAAGTAAATCCTTTACACTTACTTAAACAGTACGGTATACTATGGGGGGGTCTTACAATTTCATGAAAAATGCATATTACAAAAAATATATACATTGATTTCAAAATTTACTTGCACCAACATAAACTCATGCTTTCCTTATTCCTTATTTTAAATACTGTTATATGTCATGTGGACTCACAGGAGAGAGAGAGAGAAAGGAGGATAGAGGAGTGAGAAAGTGCCCCCACACATGGCACTTCTTCTCCATTTCTCCTTTCAGGATTTTGGGCATGCATGCACATGTGCCTGGCATGTTTTCTAGGCCATCAGGTCTGAGGCTTGAACTCATAGTTGGCCACGTGAAATCCATACGCCCTAATCACCATGCCGCTGGCAGAACCCATAAACTCAGAATGTATTTTTTTTTTCCCATGAGCTTTGAAATGCCTTCATACATAATAAATATGAATTATTTCCATATAAACAATAATTTTTCTATTCATTTTCATTCTGATCCTCTATCCAAGATAAATCAAAAGGTTTTTTTTTATTACGTAATTTTTAATTTCTAATGTCATAGCATACTTGTACGTATTTTATAGTTTTATCATCTGCAAAGGTGATAAACTGTTTCTTAAACCAAGCATAACTTGTCCTGTTTTAATTTCCTCATTAGTCTTTCAGGTAACACCAAGAACAATGCTTAGCATCCCTAAGAAGGTGAAGAAAGACATTAATTTTCCCTCTACTTTTTTAGGCAAATAATCCCTAGTCTGCTGAACTTAACATGAAGTAAATATAGCAAGCCTACTCAATATTTAAAGCTTAACTTTCTACATGTAAACTTCAATTTCTTTGTTAATCAACATAACGCCAAATGCTTGAGCTCAATTCAACCACAAGAGCTGGGAGAATTTTCTACCAGTGAGAGAAAAAAAGGAAGTTAAATTTAGGAATGTTCCCAACTTCTTTCAATTCCTTTACCAAAGATATAAAATATATTTTCCAATAAAATACATGAGAAAAATTTAGATTTTTCCCTTTCCTGATCCTACAAAAAGCTTATATTCTCACCTACACACACACACACGTACCCTCTCTTGAATTTAAAATTGGTCATTTTATCATAGCCTGAAGAATATAAACAAATGTTAACAGATTCTACTTAATAGGTATTACAGATTTTCCCACCAATGTGTAATGTGTTGTCAAACAGGATTGGGTAAGACTTTTCTAGCTATTTAAAAAGACTCCTCCAATATTCAATAGCTGTTCTAGGCGCTATTTTGTACAACGTTCCTATGTTTGATGATGAAGATTGTTGGATATTAAAACCAATAGTGACATTTACAATATCCTAAAATATCCTCTCTGCTGATGCAATATCAAGACTCTCTAACTCAAACACTGGGATATGGTGACTTTTTTTCCCTCCCAGAGAACTTAAGAGCTTTAATTGCACAACTCCTATTAATCATCTTGAAAATGGCATAGCTGAAATTCGACACCTCTAGATAGGTATTATATAATGCATGAGAGTCAGGTTAGCTGCCACTGAGGAGGTGGAGAGAGTGATAAAGCCAACAAATCACACACACATTCCTGTGACAAAAATGCGGCTTCGTTCTCCAGCAGCTTTTGTCTGTGACAGACATACATACAGCTTTGACAGCAACAGTGGTATCAGCACACTATTTTAGCTGAGAGTCACCTGAAGAAATCTTAACCTCCTCAGAGAGGGGTCAGGAAGATCTTCTATCAATATTCAGAGCTGCTTGTGATGGGATGCCCTGAGCAACGGTCTCACTGTTTTCTTATACCTATGGCCTCCTTTAAACCACTGACCCCTGCGTGCGTACAGTCATCACAGAGGCTAATGAAGAGTTTAACTGGTACCTATGGTCTGTGCATACTCCAGTCTTCTGAGGCTCCAAAGACGGACCTGGACAGCATCCCTGAGGCAGACCAGAGTCTCCATGCCCTTGCGAAGGCCCAGTGACATTTGCTAAGTGCCAGCACCATTAAATAGTCCAACATTTGTTGGCTGCATTTTTATAGCATCATAAAATTGGAAATGCCAGATCACTATGTTTCTATTATTTTTTTTTCAATTGCTTCATTAGTTTTTCAGTACAGCAACTGTCAGACTTCTAAACTGTTTGTAGCTGAAACACTTCTGAAGTTTTATGACATCCAAAATCAGACACTTTTCAATCTTGGCTAATAATGAAAAGCCCCAACATTTACATAATAAAACTTAGCGCTCTATTTGTAGCACATGCCTTTCCATTGAGAAATACAAGATGTTTTACAAACGGTACCCAATTCATCATCGTACCATTATTAGGCGGATTACAACATGATGTGTATCTATTACATTCCCAGGGCTTTTCTGAGACTAAAAAGGAGGTAAACTTCTTAAACCAAATGCATAGAACTTTCCCTTTAACTGTTGGAAGACTTATCTAAGTAGTTCTTTATAGGCCTGTGCCACATTCTAGTGTATTTACAAAGTGGAAATTCTCCATTTTAAAATTCCCATGAAATACTCATTTAAAATGAAAAGTAGGGCTGGCCCCATGGCCTGCCTAGTGGTTAAGGGAGCCAGTTCCCACATGGATGAGCATGCGGCTCGAATGCCAGGCCCTGCAATTTGAAAAACACATCAGGCACGTGTTCAAGCACATCCCAAATCCCAACAGGATAAAGAAATGGAGAAGGGATTGTATCATTACCATGCCCCTATTGAAGGGTACTATTTCTCTCTCTCTCTGGCAAGCATATGTACCCTCTGGCAAAGGAAAAGGACAAAGAAGTAAAAGTATTTTATCACAATTGAGGAATAATACAACTTACATCGTGCTTTCCATGTTCACAGCACTGTTTTAAGCACTTGCCTTATGCTAATTCATTTAATCCTCTCAACATCACTGTGAAGTAATTTTTATAACATTTTACATTTTCTGTAACATTTTGTTGAAGTAAACACAAGATAAGAGACTTCCCCAAGGACAAATAACTGAACCCAAGCAGTCTGAACCCAAGCAGTCTAATACAAAGTTGACAAATCTAACCTTTATGCTAGAAATAGGTGTTCATACTGAGTGTATTTCACTTGATCACCTTTAAGGGTATGGGTTGGTTTCCTTCTTTTTCTTTCTTTTCCCCTCCTACTTATTGGCTGCTTAGGCTAGAAACAGATAACTGACTGCACAGAACAGGTCAGAACCAAGAGGAGGCTTCAACTCCCTTTGAGTTTTGCAAAGCAAAAGATGTTTCACAATGTAATAAACTCATTTTGGAGAAGACTAATCCACATGGGTTTCCAAAGTATATGGAAAACTATGTGGAGAAAAAAATTAGACGTTCTTATAAACTGCACTGTATCTATCATTCTTTTTCTCCCCTCAAGAGGATCTACAGAATAGGATCAACAGTAAAAAAGAAAAAAAGAACATTGACCACCAGACTAGTTTTGTATTCATATAAACTTTCTAAAATTTCTTTAAACTATAGGGTGTGTTCACTGACTGGAAAGAGACAGAGAGAGGGAAAGTGAGAAATCACCTGGGGGGGATGGCAACACCACAATCCCTTCTCCTCCAGTTTCCGCTAGGGATTCTGGGAATACATGCACATGTGCCCAGGGTATTTTTCAAGCCGCTGGGTCCAGGACTCAAACTGTTAAGACAGCCATGTGGGATCCAGCCACCTTAACCTTAATCACCTTAACCACCATGTCACTGACTGGCCCACACCAGACTAGTTTTGATACTGCTTCACATTACCCATTTTAACAAGAGACCTACTGAGGCAAAAGGTTCTTGGATTATCTATTAGGTTGCTGGAAAAGATCATGACTTATTTTTATATGTTTTTCTACGTAAAATGCATCATGACTTTTCTGACAACCCAATATATGTTCCACTGACCTAGTCTTTGTGATTTAGATATAATAAAAATATTATTTTCATGTGTGTGAGTGTTTTAAATGAAAGCTATAACATAGACAGTATTACAGATTTATAGGTTTTAAGGTGCAAGTCTTTATTTGGAAATATAAAATAAATGAAAGGAAATTAGTGAGAAAACATCTTGGTGAAGAATAATATCAAACTTGTATCTTTATGAAATATTTGTTATATTTGTACCTGCTAGATTCTACACAGGCTTACAAATATGAAGAAGTAAACCTATATTTATACTTACCTAAAATGATCACATTCATTATTTAGTCTTAATAAACTTCAGATTATTATGTGATATGTTTCTAACAACCCATGTCAATATTTGCATTGTAAATTTCCTATCAAAGTCTACTAGATGAGATTGCATACCTTATATATATAATTAATGCTTAAATAATTTTAAAAATCATCACAGAGGTCTAAAATTTTGACTGCCATTTACATGTGGAAATGATTACCTTATATTTCTCTCATCTTTGCCAAATATCAAAGACCCTCCCTTTCCTTTCCTTCTTTCTTTTTCCTTCCTCCCTATTTTTCATTAGTACTCCTTTGTAAACCTGTGGGAATCTCTAATTAAATACGAATGTAGTCATTTTCAGACTTCCCAAATTCTGCTTCAGGTCCAGCCAGTAAGTGCTACTGTGTGACATAAATGACAAAGACACCACAGGAAGAAAAGGGAAGGTGTTAAAGAGCCTCACCACGGCTGACCACTGTCTCCTCCAGACAGATCAACTTTGTACTTGAACAAAATGTGCCCAATGACACTGGCTCAGTCCCTGTGGGGAACGCACGCCCTCCCCCACCCCCAATACAATGTGCTAAAATTGTGCACAGCCATCAGCTCTGTGTCAGACTTTGGGCTGCAGTGAGGAAGAAGACAATTGGCTGGTGAGCCCAGGACACCTCGCTATTGGATGCTGACTGCAGCAGCACAAGCGGTAAGGGTGAAAAAAAAAAAAAAAAAAAAAACTAGAAGGTGAAAAAAAAAAAAAAAAAAACAACTCTAGAGCAAAAAAGCAGTATCATAGCCCAAGTTATCCGATCCCATCTCCTCTGCACTCTACCACCTCCCCCAGAGACCTCTACCAACTTTCTAGGGCAGTTTTCTAGATACCTCAAGTAACATTCAACTAACACTACCTAAAAATTATCACTGGGAATAAAACTCAGAAATCGTAGAACCTTAAGGAACATTTCATATTAAGTGCCCAGTATTTTGAAATAATTTGGGGGGAAAGGATCCATACTAATAAGAAACACACAAACAAGCAATAGGTAACTATAACTGCTCTGGAGCATTCCAACGTTCATCTACAGATGGATTTCTAAAGGCAGAAGGGTACCGAAGTCATCGCTTAGGCAGAGCACTTGAAAAAGCTTAGTCATGACAAGGTGCCATGTTCTAAATGGCAATCTGAAGCTGCAGAGCATATTCTTAAATGCTTAGTTCAGATGAAAAGTATGGCGATGTTGGGCCTCACAGGAACGTCAGCCATGGTAACACTGTTTTTTTAATAAGCCAGAATGGGAATGTGAGAGGGAAAAGCACAGACGGCGGTCACATGATGTTTTTCTCTTGCTATCATATCAACAACATTTAGGCTGAAAGCCCGGATCTGCTAAACACCCAGCTTGGGGTGCATTAAGTGAGTAAAGCAACATATCTGTGCTATTTTTTTTTTTTTTTAACTTCTTACCTCTGGGCAAAAGCAGGGCCAGGCCAAGTAAGCCCAATGGATGTTTGCCAAGTGATCAAGTCCTGACTCTACGGCAGAATATAGGACATTCTGTCCAATAAAGCAAACATTCCCTCTGAATCTTCTCCAGGATCTCTATGAACTCACTTCGTGTAGCTGTACTTTCTCTTTACTCAAATATATGTTTCTCCCCTAGTCTCCTCCTGTTTGCTCCTTTTTAAAAAGAAGTAACTTCTACTGTTATCCAAGCACAATGTCACAGCTATACTTTCACCCAAATAAAAATACGGTCATCTGCCGGATGTGTCTGTAAGTTAAGCTTGTACCTGTCTCATATTCACAAGCTTTAGAGAGAAGCACACAGAAACAGTCCCAGGACTTGACATTAAAAAAGCAACGTAGAGGGAACCAGCAGTTAGCGTAATGGCTATGTCGCTGGACTCCCACGTAGTCAACCGCGGTTCGCGTCCCGGACCCGGTGGCTTAAAACTCACGCCGGGCGCGAGTGCTTGCGTGCCCAAGATCCCGAGAGGAGAATGGAGGAGAAGGGATTGCGGCGTGACCATCCCCCCGGGGGGTGATTTCTCGCTTTCTGTCTCTCTGTCTCTCTCTGTCTGGCGAGCGCATGCGCCCTATAGTGAAAAACCTCTCCCCAAAAAAAAAAAAGGCAACGTAAGGACCAGCAGATGATGTAATGGTTATGTTGCTGGACTCCCATGTAGTCAACCATGGTTCGAGTCCTGCACCCTTAAAACTCAGGCTGGGTGCATGCGCATGGATGCCCAAAATCCCAAGAGGGGAATGGAGAAGGGACTGCGGTGTGGCCATCCCTCCTGGGGGTGACTTCTCCCTTTCTCTCTGTCTCTCCAGCAAATGCGCACATCTGATAACAAAAATCTTTCCCTCTCAAAAAAAAAAAAAAAATAGAGAGAGAGAGAGAGAAAAAAAGCAATGTAGCCCCAGCTCAGTAGTTAAGATCATATAAACTGAAATCAGGAAGCTGTTTGTTCAAACCTCAACTTTCAAATTTATTAACAATGAAACTTTGGGTTATTTATTCGACTTCACTGAATCATAACTTCCTCTTTTATACAGTAAGAAATATGGATATATCTCCACCCTAGGGATGATGTGAATACTAAATGTATACAGGGACCTCGATTCTGGTCTGAGTCTCAGTAGATGAAAATAAATGAGTGGCTCTCATTCTCCTAGAACGTTTTCCACATTCCTGGTATCTTGCAAACTCCCCTTCCCATCATGCAGGACCCTTTCTCTAGGCATGCTTGAAATCTTTTCACCTCTTCTTTCTGTCTTCCAGCTCAAGATTCTAGTTAGAATCTCCTTTAATGAATGAACCTTCTTATTCCCCTAGTAGCTACCGATGGCAAATCCATGGTCCAGTGGAAAGAATGCTTATTTAGAAGCCAGGGAGACCTGGGTTCTCTGGCGCCCGTGCCCAGTAGCTATGTGACCTCATGCAGGTATTCAACCTCCTTGCCTAAGCAGCACTTCTGCTTACGAAATTGCATCCAAGTAACAGTAACTCCTGGGGTGGCTTTGAGAAAATCCTGCCAGTGTCCAAAGAGCGAGCAAACTCATGTTCATTTCGCTTACCATTAAGAAACTAAGCATATGTAATTTAAAGGGGGTTAGTAATAAAAAAAAAGAAGTCATTTTTGTAGGTTAAATATGATTACGACAAATGTCACTTTTGGTAAGGATTTTCTCTATGACCTTGTCTTTCTTCCTCCTGTTTGCTGTCAGATAGCATAAACTCACAGTAGTGAATTTAGCACCTGTCAAATTGCGTTACAGATAATTTCTACAAGCATGTCTACCCTTCTTGATTATGAATTTGTTAACGACAGGATTAAATCTATCTTAGCCACCTAAGCACTTTTCGTGACTGTTTGTAGAATGAGTAAATGATGTTAGAAGACAGATGGACGTTTCCAGGTGACCCCTCTGCCAGCGGTCACACCACCTGACAGCGCTGTGAAACCTAGGTCATTGCTTCTTGATCATGACTGTATACGATATATAAAAAATTCCTCTACCCAGTTACCACCCCCAGAAATTCTGGTTGGGTTCATTTTGGCTAGATCCCAGGCAGAGATATATTTTCAAGGCTGTCCAGATGATTGTAATGATTGCTACTCTGAAGACCGCTGACTACATACACGGACACGCATTCTCATTTACACACCAGTCATGACCTCCTCCAGAGTTCTTTTAAACCCAATGTTTGCCAGTGACTTCACGATAATGGCTAATGTTATGGCAGTTAATTGACACTTCTGTTTTTAAATTGTCTGTAAAGAAGTAAAGAAGTTATTTTAAACAGGTATTATTAAATGCACTAATGTGAAATAATAGATATGTCTACCTTTTAAGTAATTTTAAAAGTTTCTTCAGTGAATCATAACTGTATGAATAAATGTTCCAAATTAACGAAAAGAGGGCTAAGTCTCTACATGCAATTTTTCGTAGCTACTTCTGAAATGATGCTTGTGTTCTGTTTCACAGCTCTTATATACCTATAGTTAAGTCAAAATAAGTTCAAATTTCATTTAAAGAGTCGTGGTTCCTAATTAAGGATTCATTTCTTTTGTACTATAGTTAGAGCAACTACATTTTTTTTTTGTTTTCAAATGCTTTTTTAAAAATTATTTTATTATTACTTTTAAGTTTAGCAAGACAAGAGAGAAAGCGAGAGGACAAGGGAGAAAACAAGCCACCAGGTACAGAACTCAAACTGTGTTCAGCCACGTGGGAGTCCAGGGCCTTAACCACCACAGCACCCACCGGCCCCCTATTTGTTTTGTTTTAATAAATTATAGTCTGACAAAAAACAATTTAGTAAGAGAATTTTTTTCTTTTTGGCTTTCGTCATTGGGCACATGCACTCACCAGGGAGAGACAGAGACAGAGAGGGGCAGTGAAAGAGAGAGTGAGAAATCACCCCTAGGAGAGAGGGCCACATCACAATCCCTTCTCCTTCATTCTCTTTTTGGGATTTTGGGCATGTGCACACACGCGCCTGACGTGAGTTTCAAGCCCCCAGATCCAAGACTCAAACTACAGTCCGCCATGTGGGAGTCTAGCACCTTAACCATCACATCACTTGTTGGCTCTGGAAATTTGTTTTTAATATTAATTTCTGGAAGAGTTGAAAACTGGCTGATAATCAAATGGACAGATTATGCGAAGAAAAAAATTATTTCTTCTAGAAAGTGTTCTACATTCTAAATTGTCAGGGTCTTGCTAAACTACACTGGCTTTTGGTGGGGAGTGGAGAGGCATGGTGGATGTGGTAGGGGCAGCTTCCTCCCTATTTTCGTGAAGTGGTGAGAGCACTGGTACCCACGGAACAGCAGGGAAAGATTTATAATGTATTAGTCAACAGAGTTATTTT
>NW_006159754.1:3462815-3485596 GCF_000334495.1 Tupaia belangeri chinensis | reverse complement strand
AAAGATTAAATAAGCCTACCATGGAAGGTCCAAGACATACTTTACATGGACTGAAGTACAAGTTTACAAATCATCAGTGCCTTTTAGTATTTATACTTAAAACATGCGATCAATCATTTGAGACTGATCAGACCTTGGAATGCAATGCCAATGTTCTTATCACTAAGGTTTTTTTTTGAAAGTGGACAAAAACAGCCCAGCCAGGGGAGTGCACACCAAAAAGATAGCACTGCTTTGGAGACTTAGACCACATAGGAGGCCTGATTTCTGGCCCAACCTAAAATCGAGGTACAGCTGTAGTGGTGTGTGCCTATACACACCACTTGGGAGGCTGAAGCAAGAGGAGTGCCTCTTAAAAAAAAAAGGGGTGGAGGGCTGGAGGATAGCATAATGGTTACATCACTGGACTCCCATGTAGTCAACCATGGTTCGAGTCCTGGAACTGGCAGCTTAAAACTCAAACCGGGTGTGTGTACACGTGTGCCCAAAATCCTCAAAAGAGAATGGAGAAGGAATTGTGGCATAAACATTCCCCCTTCAGGAGTGATTTCTTGCTTTTGCCTCTCTGCTTCTCCCTGTCTCTCTGGCAAGCACACATGCTCTATAGCAAAAATCTCACTCTTAAAAACAAAAAAAAAGGAAACTTTCAGGTTAGAGTATCTATTTTAGCAGTACATCGCATCCTTTTACCTGGGTTTAATGACACTATCTTATGTTTTCCTCCATCTTTCATTCTGCCAGATCTCTACTTATTGTGGGCATATTTCTGTTAATTCTACTTTTGTTATCTCAATAATATACTCAAAAACATGCTATACCTTCATGCGTTTTTCTTTAATATATTTCTATATAAAATCATTTGGTAATTCACATAGATCATTCTTCATTTCTCATAAATAAAATGCTTTGTTCGCTCAAAAGAACAGATGGTTCATTAAAATAAACACGTAATCCCCAAGCTTATTTCTGAGGATTTAAATCTACCTTTCTTCCTTATCTGATGACCTACCAAAAAAAAAAAAAAAAACAAAGCAAAACGAAAGAAAAAACAAAAACAAAACCCCTTATGATAACAATATAAATAACCAAATTAGCCACACTATACCTAGGAGGAAATTAAGGTTCAGCAAGGTTAAATAACTTGCGTAAGAACACAAAGCAACCAGTCATATTTAGTTCTGAAATCCAGGTAGGCCTGATACCTAGTCTGAGGATTAAATGCTCTCCGACACCACTGCATGTGTGCCCCAAATCCCAAGAGAATGGAGGAGAAGGGATTATGGTGTGGCCATCACCCCAGAGGGTGATTTCTCATTTTCCCTATTTGTCTGTGTGTGTGTCTCTCTCTCTGGTGAGCACACACACCCTACAGCAAACATCAAAGAAAGGAAATAAGGCAGACAGGTGGATTCCAACCATGTTCTGCTCGCCTCAGAATTCTGCTTTCTGCCATTTTGTGATGTTTTTTGGACATTTCATCTACTAGACTTGTGAATCAAACAAACCTCTATTTTTCTAAGTTACCTATTATCAGCTATTTCTACTTATCAATGCAATAAAAACCTGGCAACCGTTTATCTGTTTATATAGCACCTAACATACCAAAGAGCGCCAACGTTATCCAAATGGATTACCAAGGAAAGCTAGCGTGCAAAATTCCTCTTTGAAATTAATTATACACCGAAAGAGCCAAAATGAAAAAAAAAAATTAACAGTCATTAAGACTATCATGTGATATACAATAGCTGACCTATAATTGAAAAAAAAAAAAGAAAATGTTCTAAAACAATTTACATTACTCTATGAACAAATGAAAATATATCTTCTCACTTCATTAACTTGGAGGCAATAGCTGTCATAAAACCTTCTTTGTAAAAACAAAACTATTTCTCGTAGAATAAAAACTACTTTTCCATATTTTCGTTTTACAAAGTATGAACGTTAAGTTAAATTCTGTTGAGAAAATTAATTGAAGATGATGAAAGAACGGATCGTCTATGCTTCCCCAAAAGAGCAATGGACATAATCTACTCATTCCAGTCCTCACAGAGTCAGGTGCCATCTGCCATTTGCCCCATTTCTCCTCTTTATAGCACGTGTCATGCCTGCAACTGTGTTTTTCATTTCTGTGTCTAGTACGGCCTGACTGACTCCTCCACTTAGGGATGTAAGACCCATGAAGACACATGTCTTGTTCCACCCACCCTGCAGTATGCCATATACTGTTGAAAAGGGAATAAATCTCACGTACCCCTCCCAATGAATCTATGACATACCCCTACACACACCAGTCAAGAATGAAAAGATGTGAAATTAAGTCATCTGTACAAGGTCACTGAACAATTAAAGTGGTGGAGGCATCTGTCTGATTCATGTGTAGTGTATAAACAAACTTGGCAGGTGATATTCAGAACTGAAACAGTATCAAGTAGAAATTCAAATAGTTAGTGGTGTTTTCAAATGCAGCAATGAAGAAAATCATCTGTGGAAGACTCTTCATGGCATATAAATACAGTAAGACCGACTTATGAGAGATGCAACCACAGTAACACATTTGGTGAAATGACAGATTCCCATTAATCACTTACAGTTTTGTTTTGTTTTTGTGTTTTCCTGAATCGTAAACAAAGTAATCTACAACGCCTTTTAGAAAAATTTGGTTTGATCCCCAAAATAATAGTGCTGCCATTACAAAGACAATAGCAGGTCTCAGTCTGTCTCAGTTCTCAAACTGTGAAGAAAATCTATCTGATGATCTCGGTTTTAAAAACAGGTTCCTCTTGAAAAATGATGTAGGATGAACTGAATGTCAGTGATAAAAATAGACTCAGACTAAATTGGTTACTCGCAATAACTTCCAAAAAGCTCTGTAAAATTAGATACTATTTTTCAGTAGGATGCAGAAAAAAGTATTTAAAATAATTTCATACCTCCTACTCAAAGGGATATCTATGAGGACTGTGAGAGGGGAGAAGTGACTCTTGAGAAAACAATTTCATACAAAGAACTGATGAACATACAATATTCTTGAAGTACATAACACGCAAATACATCATGCTAAGTATTGCTCATACATAATGATGGAGACCATCTATCCACAACCCTGTGAATACTCTATTTTTTAACACCTACCCACTAATAATTGGATGTCTTTTAGCTTCTCATGATGCTGGATGACACAAAATAGAAAGAAAAAAAAACACAAATGCAATTCCAACTGGTAAAAAGAGTGAGACATCTTATCGGAGACCTCACGGCCAACTGACTTTGGGAGAAACCCCCTGAAGAAGAGGGGTGAAAAAGCTGGGCTAACATGGACCAAGAGAGCCTCTCAGACTAGAGAGGGTTTCTGCTTTACTCTACCATTCCTTCTCTCAGAGGCCAAGTCTGTGGCCTTCCCATCTAGTGGTTCAGTGTGGTTCCAGAGAGTTCTAGCTCTCTGCTGCCACTTTGTGGTAGGCTCGAATCTCAGAAAGTGAAAGGCCAGGAATCATCATGTCCATGAAAAGAAATTGTGTGGAAGAAAATTCTGGGCATGCCCATTACAAATTAATGTATTAGAACTTTTTAGAATGCTCCCGCTGGTCAATGGTTACTTTTACAGTCTGTTTAAAAGCTGTAACACACGTTTGCTTATACAACAGGATGACATGTGAAAATATGTAAAGACAACATACTGAACATTAACCATTTAAAATATAAAGGTCTATAGATTAAAAATATATAACTATACTCTGACATCTGAGCCTATTCTTGGACATCAAAAAGTCTAAGGTAGAGTCTAGCTGCAAGGAAATTTGTAGTTTCAACCTACATTACAGGTTAAAAAGCTATTTAATGGTTATGAGCTCCTTCTCAATCCATTTTGCTGGGACTACAGTGTCTGGTTTCCAGCCACGTGCTATGCAGAAAACATGTACATAAGAAGAAAGCACTTGAGGGAAGGATGACAGAAAGTAAAGGGACAGTTCGGTGAGGGTTGGGTGTAAGGACAGGTATCTTTAATGTAAAGGAGTTCTGTTATTTTCCTATGGCACATAGGCAAAAGATCCTGGGCTCTTTTTTGGACATACCCTAAGGCAAAAAGATAGCATTACTCCAGAAACTGAGGATTTAAGACAAGAAAAAACTGTGCACTGTGTTGAAATGCTACAAAATTCAACAGGCCATCTGCATAAGCATGTTTCCTGTTAGAAAAGGAGGCCTTTTAGGATTTTCTACTCAGATGACTTCTCAGGCATATTTTTATATCTTACATGAAGTTTCCCTGACATTACTGCAAAAAAAAGTGGGAGTAGCTATCTTTCAGAAGAGCGTGATGCGATTGGTAGAATGGTGAAATATTCTGAAAGGCTGCTTTTGTAATACAAGTTCCTTCTCTGTGTATATCTTTCCTACCCTGAGATTATGGCTCACTCAATTAAGGCTATTACATAATATTGCCAAGGAGAACAAAAATAGAAAGGGGTTAGTGAACAAGAAAAGTTAAAGCAGACATCTATTCAAAAACCCAAGCTTAATACTTTGCATTTTTGCACTTCTTCTTGCTGCTTAACAACAGTAAAAATTGGGAGGTAGTTGTTTATACCAAGAGGCAGAAGTGGGATAAGTATGCTGATTTTCTAAAGCATTCTATGCTTCTTATCCTTTTTGTATTTCGAAATAGCCCATGAAATGTAAGCATATATAAAATGCTCAACTGGTTGGACTCTGTCCTCTATTCACACCACTCCAATTGGTCTCTTATCAAAGTCAGCTTTGGATTTTGTGTCACAAAGAGGCTCTGAAATATTCCGTTGCATTACGCAACAATAAAAAGTGAAATACGCATTGAGATAGGTATAGTATTAGCTAAGCAGGGAATAATACTAAAAAAAGAAAAATTGTAAGGCCAATCTTTCGGTACCTCTGGCTGAGATTTCTGTTATTTTACACTATAAAGAGAAGCCAAGTCTTTACACTACTATACTACCTGCTATTTGTAAATCTCAACTGCTTCTCCATAATACAAAGGTGCATTTTTTTAAAACAGCTCAAAATGACAGGACTTCATGATGCTTCCTGTATTTGTAACCCATGCTGAGTAAAAGACCCTTAATAACCGTGTGCAATTCATTGAGATAATAGAGGCAAAGAAGAGTGCCAATACTTTATTACCAATTCCCTGCAAACTCAGCCTTTCCCACCAAAATAGAATTGGAATGCTTTCATCAGAATTTTCCAAACGTGCTTCCCGGGTAGCCCTGCGAGGTGGGGGTGGGGAGGGAACAGACATACATATTCAGCAAGCCTGAGGCCGCTGCATACTACTTCTCACTGCCTCCAATTAGGATGTCAGCACTTTGAGATCAAATTTGCTTTTTTTCACCTCTCTGTATACTCTGCTTTTCATCTTGCATGAAGCCAAAGAGTTTTCTATACGAAATACCACTGCAATGATGCCTGGCACATATTTTGCAGTATGTGACACAGATAACACTATGTCAGGCAGGTGCTAAGTGCAGAGTATAAGGAAACAAGTAACTCCCAAACACTGTCTTCCGTCCTCCCCAAAGTCTCTGGGGAGCATTACTGCCCAGGCGATTTTGAGGATATTTGTGTAAACCAAAATGAAATGCAAATAAATGACAAGGTTAGGCAGAGGAAGGTTTATAGATATGAGGAGCTGGAAGAAGAAAAGGAAATGTAAGATGAAGGTTAGGAATTTAAATAGTAGTGTCCAGAATCCATGAATGAAAGCTTAAACAGTTACGGAACACATTCCCTGGCTAAGACGACTTTGTGGATTCAAACCTAGGTCTATCATCATTATTCATTCTAGGTAAAATTTTCCTTCCTCCACAACAGAGAAACTTTATGTGTACTGTGTTTCACAAGGTTCCCTAGAAACTGAGAAAGGAGACAGTGCTTAATGGGGGTGGGGGACTTAAAAAGCAGAAAGATGCATCAAGGTTTAAATCCAGATTCTGCCATTTAATAGACTGCGTACGCTTATGACTTAATCCTCTGGACCTCAATTTATTCATCAATAAAATGTGAATGTCCCAATATATAGGGATGGGAAGATGGATAGAACACCTATCAGACAGAACGTCAGGTAGGTGTCCTACCCACCTGGAGAAAATGAGAATGTGTGTACAACCCTTATACCCAGTACCTAGAGGACACCAGTAGGGTGTGACTATTGCTTTCAGTGTAAGTTTATCTGAATTTGTTAAATCAGATAAAAAGGTTTTCCAGTCTCATATAAGTGCATTTCAAAGGCCGTGGTGCACTGCTTTGGTTAAGCAAGGTCCTTCCACAAAGTACAGCCTGACTCCTGCTGTGTTGCTTTGCAGACTTCAGGACATTCTAGCCTGTACTCTGCCAAGCTCTCCTGTTCTAGGTAACTCAATCCAGTAACACTGTTACTGCTACCTGGCTGTACATCCCCCTGGTAACAAAGAAGCTAAGCATCTCATTTTCAGGGTCTTGAGCCTGGTCTATATACTCACAGGACTGTCACCCACTTATGCCCACATGAGATCAAAATGCATGCATATTTAAAAGAGTACATAGACCGATCCCCATTCAAGGTTGATGAACTATTTCCTGTGAACTTCTGCACAGATTAAAAAAAAATTAGACTCTGAACCAGAAAAGTTTTATTAATCTTTGTTAATATTATCAATACTTGTATTTTCCAGTAACTCGGAAATTATTCTACCAGCACCTCGCCTTCCTTCTTTGCCCTTATCTTAGAGCATGATTCACTGCACAGGATAAGGACATGTCTTTATTTCAGTTAGTCAGTTAATGTACTTGTATACTGTGGAAAAAGTATACGTGTGACTACCAGATGTGCTTTGTGAGCATCTACTAGATACTATTAATAAAGTTTGCAGATTTTCAATTCTTGCTCCCAATTCCTCAGTCTCTGAACCAGAATCATTGGCCATTTCTCAGGAACTCCGTGTCCTCCTTTTAGCCTATTCTTTCCCCATCTTGTATTTAGTCATACATCCTCAAAACTCCAGATTGGATGTAGGTAGGTAGATGTAAGAATTGAGACTCAAACACCCAGCACCAAGATAGCTGTTCTTATTATAGGAATTGAGGGCAAGGAGGAGATAGACATATATTATTCCATTCCACTACGGGAGAAGACTGCTAGGATGATAGAAGCTGAAAATCTAAAATCTATAACCTTTGTTAGAGTTTTTTTCATTTTTCAAATTGTGTTGGTAGAACACTGGTATGAAAAGAGCCTTCATATTTTAGTGCAATATGTCCCCCCCTACCTTTGAAAATTCCCAAGTAGATAAATATTCCAGTTCTTGAGAGGAGTCGTTTATATGCAGAGTTGAGGAAGACATATTGAGTCAGTGGCCAACCCAGTAGGTGCCCTTTCCAGCTGGGTCCTCAAAGCCAATTCACATGCTTAAATTTCCCCCCCAAGCGCCAACACAATTAATGACATGTCATGAATCTTTGGGGCTGTTCCTGAATATCCGAAACTAGACATCTAAACTTCAAGAATGTCTAGTGAAATGCCATTGGTCTGTACAACAGGGCCCAGGGCCTACGGCTGAGAATGGATCAGTCTAGGTGGAGCTGCAGGCCATCTTATCACTATTCTTACTTTTCATTTTCCTCATTTCTTTATGGGATAGTCTGAGTAAACCTGATTTATCAGTCTTCATCTAAGTTAGCCATGCCCTCTCATCCTTTCCTTAGACTACTAGAAATCTATCTACAAAGCACACACGTGCATGTGGACTTCAAAAAGAGGGATTAAAGTACAAGTTTATTTTGAAGAAAAAACCCTTAAACCCATGCAGTTTTTATAATACACATTTTTCATTATTTTTTTTGAAGATGCCCTAACTTATTTTATACACACACACACACCTGTTTATATACTTTTACAAGAGTCACAATTGCTCAGGAACCATGTATAACTTAGAAAAGTACACTGGTACTTTCCCTAGGGAAGGTGGGACAACTCAGGCCTAAAAGTTTTCAGTGATTTTTGATAAGAAGAACAAAATTCAAAAATACAATGAGGGAGCTTTAAGAGCTTTAAGATGATGTATGAGAATGAAACACTTTTACAGAACATCTGCAGCAGTAGAGAGTAATTAAAATGAGTGACTAAACATATTTTGGTTCTTGACTAAGTGAAGTCACGACTTCTGAAGGAGGAAATACACAGTTTCATTTACTCCTTTCCCATTTTACTTTTTAGAAGACAATTTACTTTTAATATTTCAAGTCCTCCAATGCTGACAGTTTCCTTCTTTCCAAGGATCTGCTTTGTTACTTTCGCTTAATAACAGTTGTGCATTCAACACCAACCGCAGTGCTGTCTTGTGCTTGGTGCAGGGTTCTGCTACTGCAGTAATATAAAAATAGCAAAGGCAAAAAAAAAAAAAAAAATACACAGCAGACTGGAATAGCTTAAAAATTGAAGCTTTCACATAAAGCTCTCTGAAATAATTATATAAAAGATACAACATCTGATTCCTTGCTGTAAAATAGTTCTTCCTTCATTATATAATATTAAAATTACCTGAGGGATTCATATTGCTTTCTCCTTAGAACGATAGACTATTAAAGTTACACTGAGTCTCTGAAGGGTTCAAAATCCAAGCTGCATTAGCCTGCTGTGTCTGTTTACTTCATCTATTTTTATAACACTGCAGTAGCAGAATCCAACTTACCAAAATACCTGGTTCGACATTCTGCACCACATTGATTCAAGAGAGAGAATTTATGAAAAGCAAGCTAGAAGCTATGTCTGTTTCTAATCCATCTACTCTATATTCTTAAAGTCAGGCTCATAAGAAACTAACAACCATAGACACACTGTTTTTAAAAGTCTGAACTGTCATCTAAAAGGATTTTCATTGTTTTCCAACTTTGTTTCTTCTGCCAGGTAAGGCAACTGCCTATTTTACTTGTGTGAAATAATAAAAGCTGCTATTCTCAGTTGACAATCCTGAAATATCTGTATCAAGCCTCAGAGTGTTTCTTGACTCATAACAGGCTATTGGAATAGATGGATCTTCTTTACAGCAACCTAATATACAAATATACTACAGCTATTTAAAAAAGTAAATCCTTGACCATGAACATCTTTTATGCCAAAACATAATACTGAATCTAACTTTTACTTTGTGAAGTATTTTTTTAACAATTCAGTGTTCCCAAGAAAAATAAGCTTAAGAATACTGACAGAATGGGATTTGCCAATTAAAAGTTGTTGCCATAGAAACATGTTTTAATGTGTTCTATGAAAAACAGGAACAGGTTATGTTCTCCCTTCAGACACTTACCTCTGAACACAAAATGTGGGGGAAAATTACATATATATAGATAGATAGGTAGATAGACAGACAGACAGAGAAGGTGTAGCTTCCCAAGGGAGCATGAAATGCACCTTTTTCTTCATTAAAAAAATAGTTTCCTCTCTTAACCAAAAATGAACACATATTCTGTTTTCTTAAATTTTCATATATTATTTTACTGATACATCCCATAAGTCTATGGTGTGATTTTTTAAAATTAGAACTGAGCCTTTTTTTTTTTAGCTCCAAAGTACTCTACTAGATTTCTATTTTCTAAAAAAGTTTTCAAACACTGTGTTCTTTTGAAAAATAACTTTTAAAATATCTTTGGAACCACCCAAGGGGAAGATTATGACAAAGGATCCTTTGACATTCTAAACATTCTAAATACCACATGTTAAAAAGTATTTCAAGTACATCCCTGAATGTTTCTGACTGTTGGCTCAGGGGATTAATACGAGATAGACCTTAGCCAGATGACCATAACCAGTCACAGGATAGGAAGGAGTGACCTACTCTATCACTTTTATTACTGTTTTACTAACACAGTCCATGACAAGAATTCTAGACGGAGTGCTATTCGTCTTCGGCTGGTGACCCAGAAGATAAATATTAATGTTTTGTGGAAATTCTATCATGTAGTGCTCAGATTGTATCTACTCCAGTATCATTCTACAATGTAACTGATATATTTAAAATGTGTCTTTTGAAAGGATCACTCAATTATGACTAGAATCATTATATACAAAATGTAGTGATCTTATAGCAAGAGCAATTTGTTGTTTAGCTCCACTGCACAGCTCGGTGAATATAGTAATTAATAGAGTACTGTATATATTACAATGGCTGACAGGAATTTTTAGATGCCCTCTTCACAAAAAATGTTAATATCTGAGGTGATGAAGATGTGAACTAGCATGGTTTAATTATTCCCTATAGTATTTGTAAATCAAAATCATTTTGTCCTCCATGAATATATATGACTAAAATGGTAAATTTACAGTTTAAAAACTTAAAAAAATTATTTATTCCTTCATCAGTTGAGAATAGAATTACCCATCATGTGGAAAAAGTACTGAATAAAATACTTAAATATTGTCCATCACTGATTATCTAGAAAGAATATTATTTAATATAATTTAAATCTATCAGGACCAGCAGTTGGCGTAATGGTTATGTCGCTGGACTGCCATGTAGTCGACCGCAATTCGAGTCCCAGAACCAGTGGCTTAAACTCACATCGGGCGCCTATCTGTGAGTGCCCAAGAGCCCAAGAGGAGAATGGAGGAGAAGGGATCGTGGCATGGTCATCCTCCCTGGGGGGTGATTTCTCGCTTTCTGTCTCTCTGTCTCTGTCTTTCTGGCGAGCATAAGCTCCCTGTAGCAAAAACCTCTCCCCCAAAAAATAATAAAATAAAAATGAAAAATAAATCCATGAAGATTTTAACATAATGTACATTATACGAAAGAAAGCAGTTGTTAGAAAAAGGGGAGGTGGTTTTTTCTTTTTTTTTAATCAAAGAACTGAAATAATACAAAGTATATGAGAATACCAGTCCTCTCCCTCTGCATCCTCTGTGGGTATTTTTCCCCACTCTAAGAGTGAGCAACTTTCTACTGGCAACAACGGTTCTCCCAAAATAAGCTAAGAAAGGCTTACATACATGAATATTCTTGAAAAATAGTATATTTTTAAAAATCTCTAATTCACTTAAAAACACTTATCTTCAACTATTTGTCTTTCAAATTGCAGTAAGCATGCAAATCACAACACAAACTACATTTTCCTACCAAATAGAGATCTCTTTCTGCAGTTTCTACTAGAGCCGTTCAGCCTCACTCGCACTAAATAAAAAGTGTAACTAATTTTTAAGATTACACCATAATTATTTGATCTTTTCAGGCTTAAAGAGTAGGTAATATTTATCTAAATAAACTCTTTAAGACCCACTTAGTAGGAAATCAAATCTGCTAGCAAAACTCAGATAAACAGTTGACAACTCTGGACCACAGCCTAGCTAATGACAGCTTGGGATTACAAATTCTTGACAGCACAGGTTTATAAAATTAGATATTTCCAAAGCAACCCAAATAAATATCTGTTTCATCAAGCAAGACTGTCCTCTGCAAATTTAAATTTCAAAGCTTTAAAATCAAAGATTGGAAAACAAACATCATATAAAACCAGCACCTGCCAGAGAACATTGAAAATGACCTGCTTCTGTGGACCGACTTGTTCACCAAATAGCAGTCAGCCTGCCTAAAAGGATGTTAAACCCGCTGACTACAATCTATTTGTTATTTTGTATCTGTGGCTATATGTTGTCAGTAGTACTGTCAAATAAATACAGACCTGAAGCTTTATGGTTCTTAAATCAACAACAAAGTATGATTTTTAACAACAACAAAAACATGTAACTTCTAAAAATCAATAATGAATTGGTTTGAATTCTTTTTAAAGGGTACACATTTTATTTTGAGAATTATTTTTCTGTAACTCTCAAGCCAGACAAAAACTCAGTAGCAACACCCTTTGGAGATAAAATGCTATTTTAGGGGTTGGCAGGTGGTGTGGTGGTTGGGGGTGCTGGACTCCCACATGGCCAGCCACGGTTCGAAGCCCAGACCTGACAGCTTAATTTCTCACTTTCTCTCTCTCTCTCTCTCTCTCTCTCTCTCTCTCTCTCGTTCTCGCTCTCTCACTCTGTCCCACTCTGGTCAAATTAAAAATAAATAAATAAATAGATAGATAAATAAAGTTATATTAAATCATTCTTTTTTAAAAAGTGTTATTTTTACATACAATCAATACTTTTAAAAATGCTAATACCTTCATATATAGATAAAAAGTATGACTGGGAGCTACTCCACTAAAGTATTTCCTTAAGCAGAGTTTGCTCCATTCTTCCTCCCAATGTGTCACTTCTCTTAAAAATAAAACACTACACATCTCTTCTGGACACTAAGCACATGGAGTAATCCAAACAGTAATTATTTTAAATTGACATTTAAAAAAATCATACGAGAAAGTCATTTTGTTACCCAAATAGCAGGTTACAAAATGAAATTCGCATTTAAGATAAAGAAATAAATAATAAATCGAATAAGTAATAAGTCCAAATTTTCCATTAAAGGTATGAACTGATATAGGTGCTAAGAGAACGGTACAGATCAGCTCAGTGTCCTAATGGTTTTTAAGGTAAAACGACCTTGCACTGTATATGCCTACATTCTATAAAGCAATCCTCTCTCTCCTCAGCACCAATACAATGCAGAACTGCCCAGAAGATTTCAACAAAAACAACTGAAGAGTAATCACTTGGGAATGAGCTCCATGGCAGCTATTCCACAGGGAGAACAACCCTTTGTTAATCTTGTTACAATGGACCTTTTAGACTAGCTCATCTATTCAATATAATGTATTCCCTATGCATGAAGCAGTAATTCTCTAAAACCAAAGTTTTCAGATCCTTGCTATTTTCAGAATACTCACTGGCTCCAATACGGTGCCAATCAACTGCCTGTACGCTGTAGACGGTCATGGCACAGACATCTCTGGGTGCTAGGGATTTACTCTTCAGGAAAACACACATGGAGAGCTTCCTCAAATGCCAGGGTCTTGGAATACTCTTGAAACCTGACTGTGGAGGTTTCAGAGGTTTGGTGAACTTTGTACGAATTCCAGGTTTAAAGTCAGATTTTAAACTCAACCTGCTCCAGTTGTCACAGTCAAAAGGAAATGGGGCTTTCTGAGTATCCAAAGCAAAACAGTTTGCACCATACTGCTCTCTGTAAGCACTCTGATGACCTTTTTTGGTAAGAAACAAGGTAAAGAAGCACAATGCAGAGAAAGCATAATTTTTAAATCCTGACAAAGCAAAAGCCTGCTGCTCCCTTACAGGAAAGCCTCTGTCTATGGGCTTCTTGGACCCAGAGATGAGATATGGTGGCTCTTATCTTCAGATTTGGGGGCTGGAAAGGTGGTCTCACTACCTCCCAAGTGAGAACCACTCCTCAAAAAATATGAGACTCACAGTCATGTGGGAACAAGCATATAATGATACCCAAAGTAAGATGGCATTACCGAGCTAGGAATGCTAGAGCAAAAAAATAAAATAAAATAAAATGAAGTTGGATAAAATGCTAAGCATAACAAACACTGGATTTTAAAGGCAAGAGAATCCTCGAGAGCCCCTTCTAGTATGGCCAATGTAATAAGAGATAATAAAAGAGAAGGAACCCGGGACCAGCAGGTGGTGTGGTGGTTAAGACACTGGATACTACCACATGACCGACCATGGTTCAAGTCCTGGACCTGGTGGCTTGCTTTATCCCTTCTTCTCTCTGTCTCTCCTCTCTGTCCCACTCTGGTCAAATTTTAATTAATTAATTAATTTAATTAAAGAAATAATTGTTTAAAAAAAAAACAAAGAGAAGGAACCCTACTGACTCTCTTACTTATATTCTGCCATTGACAACAAATCTCTTCAAACTGGAAACATATTAAAGATAGACACACTCTACATAAGGGCCTAGGATATATACCGGCAGCATTCGTAGATACGAGAAGTACTGTCAAGATGAAAAGGAGACTGGAAAAACATGTTTCCTCATTTGCTTTGTATTTTCAAGGTTTTGTTTTCTCTTTCACGTTTCGAATTACTTCGAGTTTTATGGAATAGGCAGGAAAGTGCCCCTTCTCCCTCCAGCTTGTCTTGCTAGCACAATGTATGATTCCTCCAGCTTTTGTTCCTTTTTAAAGGTGTTATGTGACCTAAAGTATCAAAGTAAGGGTCAAGGATTCTATCCCCAATTCATAACGTACTCTTAGACGGGTGATGTTGGGAAAGAAAAATGTTTCCTTCACCTTAATAAATCCTTGTTTGGAGCAGCATCCAGCTTAACTACGTAAGACAAACAGGGTAAGAGTGGTCAGCTAGTTTTCCATTCGGATCTTCTGACTGCCAAGCGGGTTTAAAGGTAAACTATTTCATACTTATATTTGCTTACTTGGTTAAACATTAGCACCTCTGCTTACTAAACAAGTCTAAATATACCTACCTTGGGGTAGCTAAGGAGTATGTTATGACTACTTAGTTACGCTGAGGTTGTTGCAAAAGCAAGGGACAAATACACTGAACGAGGAATACTCAGCAGAGTAGGATCCCTGTACGGAAACAGGTTACGACGTCAAAGCAGAGCTGGAGCTAAAGTACTAAGTCAAACCACGACTTGTCATCAAATAACCAAGTTCTTCACATT
Source organism: Tupaia belangeri chinensis (assembly GCF_000334495.1). Taxonomy (NCBI): domain Eukaryota; kingdom Metazoa; phylum Chordata; class Mammalia; order Scandentia; family Tupaiidae; genus Tupaia; species Tupaia belangeri. The sequence continues at coordinate 3,471,005 of NW_006159754.1, read as the reverse complement.
TTTTGACTGAGTTGATCATTTTGAAAATAAGTTAAGCATTTCAGGTAAACAGAAACTTTAGCCTGTTTTACACTCTGCTGTTAAAAACTGAAACTAAATCACAAATTTAAATGAGAGAAATTAATGCAAGCCTTTCATAAACACAGGGTGGAACTTAACACATGTGAACAGAAAGAACCATTATTTCTGTATTAAACTGAAACAAATGTTCATGGAAATATTAATATCAACAAATTAAAATTTTGTTAACCGTGGAACAGAGTGGATCACTGTCAAAATGAGTTTTCTAATAAATGATTTCCCAGAAAACAACATAGAACATATTTACCTTTTCTGCTATAAGATTCAGATAAGAAACCTATCAAAATGTAACCATAGTTTGTGTTATGTTACATTTTTAAATGGTCTAACACAAATAAAAATGTTTCCTAACAGAATAGTATGTACTTACAGGTAAAACATGGTTTTTACTTTTATTTTCGAACAAGGATACAGTCTGCTTCAATATGCCCTGAGCTTTTTCTACTCCTGACTAAGTAGACACACATAGTTCTAGAAAAAGGCTATAAACTTCTACCTCCTTTACATGTATCCATATTCGTACACTTTTCTCCAAATCTGGAAGTGTTCACCTTTCAGTTCAGGCTGTGTTACAAGTAATTAGGAATGTGGTCCGAATTTTAGAGCTGTCTTCCCTATATATGTAATACAGTTATAAAACTTGTTATAATGAAAACATCTTTTATAAAATCCTCGTTTGGAAAAAATGTACATTTTTTTTCCCCATTCAGATTTGTCAAAAACCAAGGAAGAACTTTTCTGGCGCCAGCAAATGGTGTGGGGATAAGACGCTATACTCCCACATAGCTGATCGCAGTTCAAATCCTGGACCTGGCAGCTTGCTTTCTCTCTCTCCTCTCTCTGTCTTTCTCTGGTCAAATTAAAAATAAACTAAATAAATGAATAAAGTTAAATAAAATAATTTTTTTAAAAAAGGAAGAACTTTCTAAAATAAAGCCATTTTATTTCATTGCTCTTCCCCCCTGCTTTATTCACTGTGTACGTCTCGAATACTATGGTATAAAACAACTTGTTATTAACAAAAGCCCAAACACAACAAAAATAACTTAGAATTGGCTGGTGAATATTTTGAATATTCAGAGAGGCTGCGTAAGAAATGCCAAACAGAAACCTGTCAATATCCAGAAGAAAAAAACAGAAACTCAGCACTTAGAAAAATGTGGAATGGGTTGCATACACATTCAAAGTGAATTAACAAAAATGATTAAAAAATAAAATGTGAGAATGTTTAAGAGCCTTATTAAAATATACCACGTAAAAATGCAGTAACTCCAATACGATAGTATTCAAAATCTCACTTCTCTGAGCTCACAGTAATTTGTAGATAGCCAAGGCTTTTGGGGGGCAATGATGATGAAGCAAAAGCTATAAACTGTTTTTAATATCTCTTGAGAGGCTTACATCTGGTCATCAATTAACAATCTGAAAGTTTTTCCACCCAAATCTTTGTTTTTGTTCATTCTCCCTATTTCCTTTTTCTCTCTTTTCTATCTGGCTCAGTTCTAATTATAACTGACCATAAACTTTGAGTTTAGGTACAAGGCAACAGTTAGGTCTGAGCAATTTGGAAGATAAAAAGAGAATCAAATTTTCAAATTATCCCAAGGTCTTCCTTTTTCTCATCATTTCAGGAGCTGTGTTTTACACATTCAAAGACCAATACATTCTACAACTGCAGCTGTTGAATTTTGTGAGCATTTATTTTTATACTTCATGATGCATCTTTGAAACTTTAAATCTGTAATGAAAGGAGACTTGCCAAACACAGAAAATCTAACAGTAAATGACAAACAGTAAAAGAAAATTTCTTGATCACAAGGCCTGAAATGTGTTCTTGAGAAATGGTGTAACAATCTTCCTAGCTAGAAATTTTGCATAGATTCAGATTCAGAATGGTTTAGAATTAATATTTACTTATCTGAGCTAGGAATACTGTCTTGTGGTCCTGGCCTCTGCCTTACTTTCGGAAATTATTCCTATGTAGAAGGTCTTTAATTGTCCTGTGGTATATGCAGCTTATGTAAGTAGTTTCAGTCTATCTCAAGGTAACTGGAGTTCTTCATCCCATTCCAAAGGCACAGAGGCATGAAAGTTTTACCTATTTATTGACTTGGTCATCTTTGGAAACATTGATAAAAGGGATGAAAAATTAAAATAAAACAAAATTTAGAATTCTCTGAAGACAAAACGTAACATTACTGCAATCTCATGGTTCTTCAATGCTTACTTGTCGCAATTATTAATTGTAAACGTCATTTAGATAATCTGTGTTGCAATAAATTTCATGAAGGCCCATGCAATTTGGAAAGGTCCCAAGAAAGAAAACTACATCCTGCCAAAAAATGTAAAATATGATCAAGACAATATTTTGAAAGCAAGGCCGAAATGGATTTTATATTTAATCTCTAAGGAAGCTGTTACACCTCCACAGGTGGTTTCTATAGCGAGAGAAATTGCTATAAAGTGATTTTATTTCTTTTAGTTGCCAAGAGGGTGTGTACTCTCCAGACAGAGAGAGAGAGAGAGAGAGAGAAATAGAGGAAAGGAAGCCCTCAATGAGGCATGGTCATGCCATACCTTTTCTCCTCCATTTCTCCAACCTGTTGGGACTTGGGTAACTCATGCACATTCCTTGGGCATGTTATAGACAAGAGAAGTTTAGCAAAAAAAATTTTTTTAAATAACCACATTAAAATTAGCAGGGAGTTACATGTATAGGAATTCCTGTTTCAGTATGGACCCTATCAATTTGCTACAGCCTTTGATAGAAAACCCAAGGTTAATTATCAGGGCTGTCAGTGGTGACTTGATATGACTGGTCTTAATATCTCATTGTTATTGCTTCCAACCTAGTTATAAGTTACTCAGTTTATGCAAGATGAGGATTTTATAAATCAAGATATAGTTGACTAAATGTTCATTCTACTACAAACATACATTTTAAAACACCTGCACTACTAATGATGTTACACAGTATATTGGTATAATTTCTAGAATTACAAAAAGTCTTTAAAGATATCAGAGGGGTTATTTCACAGGAAAAAGCAATGACATAAGCACATTTAAAAATATTTTTTGCAAAATGCTATATATTACACAAATATCAGGTAGAAACATACTATTTCACATTTAGGTAAATTCAGAGTTAACAGCCTGGAAAACATGCTTGCATTATGCTATTTTTATTTTATAGTAAAATGTGAAATTTAGCTATTATAAATCAAAATACTTAAAGCTGAAAAACCTAAGAACAAGACCACTACTTTCTCTCATTTTAGCATCTACACCATATATGAAATATTCTTAATACTGTGTCCTTAGAGCCATCATTTGACAGCTATTCATTTTATTGAACAATTGATTAATATGCTAAGATATTATCATAAAAAGAAATTTAGGACACTGTAGAAATTAGTCAGTTTATTCAATATTAAAGAATTCTACTGGGACCAGAAGATGGGATAATGGTTATGCTTCTGGTCTCCCACATAGTTATCCCAGTTTAAGTTCCAGATCAGTGACTTAAAACTCATGCCGGGCGCATGTGCATGTGTGCTCAAGATCCTGAGAGGAGAATGGAGAAGGGATTGTAGTGTGGCCACCCCCCTGGGGGGAGGGGGTGATTTCTCACTTTCTGTCTTTCTGTCTCTCTGACAAGCACACATGCCTATAGCAAAAATCTCTCTAAAAAATAATTCTAGTGGCCAGGAAGTTGCACAACAGTAAAGTAAACTGCACTCACATGGGAAAGGTCCAGCATTCATGTCCTGTCTCCTTGCTGAGCATGCTGGGCGCATGAATGCATGCCCATGTTCTGGGCCAGTGGAGTCTGGGATATACGGCAGAGTGAATACCCTGTCGGGAGTTCTTACCTTTCTCCCTCTCATGGAAGAAATAAAATACAAACTTAAAAAAAAAAAAATCTCAACAACTAACTACTAGAGATTTTGCATCAGGAATGAAGTCTCCAAATATATTGATGTGCATCATAAAGAGGTTTTAATCCATCAACGATTTATCTTTAAACACATTCTGACAATTAACATTATTGCCATCTAGTGTGTGCTAGACACTGTTTTAAGTGCTTCACATTTATTAGCTAATTTAAGACCTTCTAACTATTATACCCCCCAAACAGAGGACGACATTTCAACACAGGTTAATTTGCTAATGGTCTGTGACTAAGTGGAGGTGTCAGGTTTGAATTTTACTTGGCTTCCATTGGTCGCTGGAAAAATCATGATATATTTTTCTGTTTTTCTATGCAAAACTTCATCATGACTTTTCGGACAACCCAATATTTATTCATATTTTTTTTACTACACACACATATACATAACCACTCTATGGGCCCTAGCAACACTGCTTCTTCTATATTACCTACACATTTGAGTCTCTACAGATAGTATAGAAGGCATACAGGAGGGAGTTCAAATCAATTCAGAGTTCAAAGTCCAACACAGGAGTAAGTATAAGCCAATTCAATGGGAAAAGCATCCTATTTAGGCATTACATCTATTAAGTATAGTAAAACATCCTCCTACCAAAAATGAAGAAAATATCTTTGAAAAAAGTACTAATTAACAAATACCCTTAACAGCTTCTGACCTACACTGAATATCTTCAAATACTTAAAACAACCACATTGTTATTGCTTCATTATCCTCACTGCCATGGTTTTAGAGTTTTGTATTCAAGTAACAGGAAGTTGGCCTGTGACTCCCCAACCACACACCCTACTCCATATCACATTTTGAGTCAAGAAAAGAGCAGAAAAGGGAAGATAACAAAAAAGAGGAAGTGAGAAAAAGAAGGGAACATAAGCAGAAGATGGGGAATAATCGGCATGCAGATCTCCAAGTGAAGCAGCAAAATTGCAGTTCTCCAAGTAGGGTCCACTCCTCAGATCATCTGCTAGAAGAATGTGGGGTAAATGCCATGGTGCTTTTTTGGTACACTTTAAGCAGCTCTTACTTCTACAAACACACAGCCAACAAAATGTTGTTCAGATTGCTTGGATTTTCATTCTCCTTTAGCCTGATATACTATCTGATCACCTATATAACAATAAACAGCATGACCAATGGAAAGTTTCCAACAACTATTCATCAGCAAGTCTTATCCTCCATAAATAACTCACTCTGCTTCTAACACAGCTTCATATTTCAGGTATGAGCCACTAAAACGAGAGCCCTCTCAAAGAATTTCTTAGTTAAGAAAGTCCAATTCTCACAACAGAATGGTATCAATGGATTAAGGATTAAGACAACAGAAATGAATAAAATGCAATTCAATTTATATTCCCCTAAGGCAATAATTGAGAATATTGTCTAAGACTTCTAAGTGAAGTACGTGTATAGATTTGGAAATTATACCATTTTTTCCTCAAAAAGTGCTACCGTTTAAATTTCAAGTATTTCGGTCATTAATATAAAAATTGTTTCTGAAATTTTAAAAAGCTTCTTTTGTAAATACAATTTTATATTATATGACAAACTATTTTATAACTATATTGATGTGTTCTATAATTATAATTGAATAATACCACGGAAGACCAATCTGACAGTATGAGTTGTGAGCTCTGATATATCGTGACTTTAAAATATGTGGAAATTCTCAAAGGAAATGAAGAATAGAAAACCAAACTTGAATTTTTCTGAATCCAATGAGGAAATAAACAGGGCTTACATTGCATCTCAAATATTTCTTATGGTTATTAAATTATATGACAGTATTAACCAGTTAGAAATATTCCTTTCAGAGGCCAGCCCTGTGGCCTAACGATTGAAGGAACCAGATCTCACATGACCAACCAACTGTGACTTAAATCTCAGCCCCAACAGCCTAAACACACCAGGAACATGTCTATGCATCCCCCAAATCCAAAAAGAATAAAATAAAGAAGGAATTGTGACATGATCACACCCCATTGGAGGGTGCTTTCTCCCTCTTTGCTCTCTCTCTCTCTCTCTCTATCTCTCTGGCAAGCACAAGGCTCTCCGGAAATTAAAAAATATATATTCCTTTCAGGACTGGAGAAAGACATGAGAATTTAAGTACTAGGTCTGTATTATTATAACTACTATTTATTTCTATGAATTCATTACTCAGGATGTTGTAAATATTTGTATGCATAATTCAACGGTAATCAGTGGTGTTTATCTTGACTAACTGATATTCACAGATTAAAGTAAGTACATTTATAATTTCAATGGAATTAATTTTCAATTATCTACACTTGATTGTGAGAACAGTTATAAACAGGTTGCCAAGAGCAGCCTTTTAGTATCAATTCTTGAGGAAGAAAATGCATTTTTTTGAAAAGCCATCTTTATTTACTGTAGAATACAACTATTCTCAAAAGGAGCCTAACAACCTCAACTCCTTATAATGTACAGGTCTTAGGAGACGCCTTCTTTGCTATATAAATAAACTACAAGAATAACAAATGAGTTCTCAAAAATAACATGATGAAGTTAACTCTTCTTTGTCCATAGGAAACTATCACGTCACAAATCCTCTTTGACTTATGAGGACACAAATGATGTGCAGGCACTGTTTTGGAGGTGGTAGGCATGGTCATTAATATCTGCTGTGAACTCCAATTACCTTTAACTATTCAGACCCACACTGAACACTTTGACTTTTCTGCTAAATTTCATCTAGATTATTCAGTGAGTGGTAACACATCAGTTTCGCTCTCCTGGCAATCATATCTTGCCCATTTTCTAGTCAACTTCCTTCAACTCCAAGTTGACACCCTGGTTTGAGTGGCCATGGCATATTATATGGGAAATGCCAGGGCATATGTGTCACCTCGATGGGCTTTTAAACTGCGCTAGCGTGACGACTTAATGATTTATAGTAGTCCTGGGGAATGACTATTTGCAGGCTGCTGGGTGATGCTGGTGGCCGACGGTGATGATAGAAAGTGGTACAGGTGTGGTCCAGTTGAAGAGGCCTCCGAGCGTTTTGTTTTCATCCAGTCATTGCAGGTGTATACTAATCAAAAAATTAAAATGGCCCTTCTTGCAATCTCCCCACCAAAAAAAAAAAAAAAAATCACATCTTTCACTGGACTTTTAAAAAGTAGGAAATGTGCAAATAATAAGGTACTGCACATAGTACATTTAAAACCAGAACTGATTGTGTAAGTGTTCTTTCTATAGCTAGGTGATTTTTCTCTTTTAATTTACAACTGCCTTTAAGCTGAAATGTTTCCAAGGAAGAAAATTATAAAAGAGAGCCTTACTTTTAAAATAGTGTTTATTTGTAAAAAATGTGCATTAAAGCACTTTTACAGAAATGACATGCCATTTAGAATTTGCTTGAGTACACTATGTCTCCTTTATGTATATTTTGAAAACTTCATTTTAAATCCTTCTTTAAATATATAAAACCATGAAGAAATTTTGCATTAAATCACTGTTCCTAAATCAATCTAATCACTAAAACAAGAATCAAATATAAATTATGTCCAATGAATTTGCCTTTTAAAACTTAGTGCTTTAGTTATGTTAAGTAAATATGAAAGACATCCTCAACTCCGTTACAGAATGATAAACTCAGCATGGTTTTATTCTACTTATGCTACATCAAACCATCAATGTCTAATATTCTGCAAACTAGTCTTTCACCATTAATTAAAGGCAAATAAATGAGATGGTATACAGAGAAAATCTGTCTTTATTCACCATCCAAAAAAAAAATAAACATTATACAGCAGTTAATTCAGTGCCACTCATTTACAAAATGAATAGAAAAATAATACAGGATAACTATGACATTCAAAAGCTTGCTCACCTTTCTAATGGGCTATGATACTTGGTTCTTCATTATCTTTATACCAATGTATTTCAATTGCAGCCTTGCACCTGTTACAATCTATCTTCCTAAAGCATTAGATTGCTACATTTCCAAAATAAAACAATGAACTGAAAAATTCCTTCATTAATCTGCCAACATGGACCACTTAAAAGTAAGTGAAGCATTATAGCCTAATTCAGTTAAATATTCCATGGCATCTACATAAAAAATGGAACTGTATCTGCCAGCTTATTAGGTGCTGACGATATTACATTATGCTCAGCAGAGATCAGCAGGATGACT
>NW_006159754.1:3442701-3462738 GCF_000334495.1 Tupaia belangeri chinensis | reverse complement strand
ATGACTCACACAAGAAAATAAGAAGAAAAGTGAATGGAAATGGAATTAAATTAAGTGCCATAAAAATCAACTGATAAAAATTACATGTGATGAAAGATGTGTACTTCCTTTAAAAATTATGTCTTGAAATCAAAGATATATTGGTCTTTAATACCAGGATAAGTCACTTCAGATCGTAATTAAATTCAAAGTGAGAACGTTGTTATTCAATATTCAAATAGCAACAAACCCTCTGGCTACGATTACCAGCCTAGTTAACAGCTTTTTAGCTACCCTGTGATTGCTGAAATTAATTTCTGTTTTTTAGCTTTAATTTCCTACTTAATGAATTGTGGAAATTCAGAGTTAAGAAAGAAATTTAGCCACAGCAAAGCAAACCATCTCATTTTGTGGATGAAGAAACGGATGCTCATGGAATGTTGGTCTTGTCTCCATCCTGGGTTGTAGCAAGATTTAGCACCCTTCGTGTGACTGTGCCAACCCAGTCTGCTTTGCTTACGCTTTTGAAAGGTTCCTTTACATCCGTGAGTTTGAAAAATTGCTTCTATCATCAAATGTGTGTGTGTGTGTGTGTGTGTGTGTGTGTGTAATCTTTCCCTTTGAAGCTAATGGAGTATCTCAGAAAAAGTAATCTCTCTTAAATTATCTTGAAATTTCTGGGGGAAAAAAGGTACCATCAGTCATCCAGTCTTTTTAAAGCTATTTAACAGAGTTACATAATTAAAATAATGTAGTTCCATTTCCATCAACCCCATAGCTATATCAGTTTTTCCAAACTATTCTTAAGACAAAAAATAAAATTAAACAGAAGCTTTTAAATTCCATTTTCAGAAGCCATAATTTTTGGAGGGGGGGAAAAACTGCTTTACATCATCAACTTATTCTCTGGAACAGTAAGTTTTATATTAGAGAGGACAAATCAAACTTAAAGGCTCAGTTACACTCATTCAATGTGAGGTATCAAAATTTGAAAATAAAAAGGCATTAAAGACTTGGACAAAGAGAAATAAAAACAATATTAATAAGTGAGTTGTTCTGAAGTAAGGCAATGTGGAGGTAGAAAACTTCAAACCATTTTGTCTCTTGGCTGAAACCTGAAAAATTAAGTCATGTAACTTTTCACTAAATCCAATCATAAACAGGATTATATTATAAAAATTATCAGAAAATTGTTTAGGCCACATATCTATTTTGCTTTCAAAATTCACGAACTGATAAACACTCGTGTTGGGATTACTCTTTGTGAAATGTATCTGATTATGACATTACAGATGTTAAGGTTACGAAACACACAGCCTGCATTAATTTCAAATCTCTCATGTAGTTAAATGCTTTCTAAATAAGTCATCAGCAACTGTCCTAAACTTGCCAATATAAAGAAACTGGAGCTATCTGGAGAGGTGTTCAAAGAAGAGGTCATAATAAAAGACTATAGGGAAAGCAGATCAGCATTCACTCAAAGCAGTCTGTTTCCATGGAGCTGCAGCACGTTCCTGACCGAAGTCCCAACATGGACTGTTCTGGATCTTTACTTAAAACTCCCGAAGTGCTTACGCCAAGAAACAGGCAAGACGAGTCACAGTAGAACACACTGGACTCCGTTTCACTCTTGTAATAGCAAATTCACTCGCTATTCTCTCGCAGTCTCACTCACTGTGCCTGACTCCTGCTCCCCATCGGCACCCCAGATTAGAGACGTAGATCAAAAGTTGATGTTACTAGTTTAAGATGTTTTATTAGAAGTTAAATCATGTTTGCAGGCCTGGGTTCAGAAAACAGCCTGGAATTATAAATATGTTCCAAGTAAAATGTTTTTAAAAGGTATTTAGACTTTGATGTCCAAATCAAAACTGTCCACTCATGAGTCAGCTTGGGCTATCCATAGGGAGCGCAGTTACAGCGTGGGCTGTAAAATTCACAGACGTATCTGAATATAATATATCATCTAGGGTGGCATTTGGGTTTCAACTTCTCCGCCTTTCCTGACTGAGGTGACTTTCTGGAGTGAGAGCAGGCACGTAATGAGTTTATCCTTCCCGACCTCCACCGCGCTGTACATACACAACTCATGTCCAACCACCCAGCATTTTACTAGCAGTTACAAAGGGTGCCTTGTCTCCTTGCAAGTGATCTCTTGCTGAGATAACAAAAACACAAAGTTATTGTAAGTCACACTATGGCTACATTGTGTACAGATGTCTCCTCTTGAAGAATTTTAAATGTAAACGATGCTAAACAAAGATGCTATCACTTAAACGAGGAAGGTGAAACTGTCTCAATCTCTTCTACAACCAAAGGGATAATACTCAAATCAGAGGAAGAAAAAAGACTATTTCCCGAAGCTGGGCATGAAGCTGGGCATCTTGAATGTATGAAACTGTGGGAACAAAAAAGCACACCTTAGCGATGTTCTGTTTGATGAGAAAGGTTTTGACAGAAACGGCTACTGTATCAACATAGTCTATGTTCTCTGAGGCCACTGGCTGTGTGATGGATAAATCTCATTCTTAATTTGGTTCAGAAAGAGTACCAAAAAGAGGGAAAGGGAACCAGATCTGATGAAGACTATTACCTACAAAAGGGCAGGAACTGACATCTTCTCATCAGAAAAACCATGGGGAACATTGTAGATGCTTGCTGAATATCCTGAATAAAGAAGCAGTTACAGCATGGAGGCACAGTCTCTGGCCCCATCATCAACCAACTGTCTGACCTGTACTTAGCCATTACGTTTGTAGTTGTCTCATCTCTAAAATGGGCTATCAGTACCTGCGTCAGTGGGTTGTTTTACACAAGGAACAGAACCGTGTAGTGAAAGCCCCCTAGTTTAGTACCACAGAGGCCTGGCATAGAAAAAAAAGGTGTCCAGAAATAGTTTAATACAGAGCTAAGACAGAAATTAGTTTCACTGAAACTATCCATTTATCTACTACCCTCATACAACTTAGAAACCTACTGGTCTTCCATTAATTGGTTCCCTATTCATCTTTTTTATTTTTAAAGAATTATTTATTTATTCATTCATTTATTTTAATTTGACCAGAGAGAGACACAGACAAGAGAAAGAGAGAGAGAGAAGGAAAGTGAGAAGGTCAGCTACCAGGTCCAGGACTCAAACCATGGTCAGCCATGTGGGAGTGTCCAGCACCTTAACTACCACGTCACGAGCTGGTCCCTGCCCCCCGCCAATCATCTTAATTGTAGCATGTAGTCCCTGCTAAATCCTTCCCACAACACCCCTAACCTTGATGTCTTATGATTCAATTTATAAATTTAAAACTGACTTAACAGGATATAGAATAAAGATTAGGCTCTTAATATGCAAGATCTGTATAAAGTCTGAAAACTTCAATTTATTGTCAGTACTATTTGCAGATGCTACTAACAATGTTTAAAAAGCGAAAAAATCAAAATTAGTAAATTTGTAGATAAAAATTAAAATTCTGAAGTAAATGCACATTTCCAATATTGTAAACCATGTCTGGAATGGACTATCTTTAACCATGTTCTTACAGATTTAATCCTACTTCTACTACTAGTATGTAAAAAATAGAATTTTTATGCAACTTCGTGTAATTTATTTGACATACTAGGTTGTCAAAAAAGTCACGACTCATTTTTGCATAGAAAAAACATAGAAAAATACTTGGGGACTTTCTGACGACCCAATACATTTCTGTGATTCAGTTTTCTGAACAGTAGGATCTATGTTAATTTTAATAACAAATTTTCACAAAAATATTAATTTAGACGATTTTACCGAGTAGATTTTGTTCTTTCTATGAAATTTTTCCCAATGCTTAACAAACTTAGTTGAGGGGCCATCAGGTGACGTGGTGGTTAAAGGTGCTGGATTCCCACACGGCCGGCTGTGATTCAAGTCCCAGGCCTGGTGGCTTGCTTTCCCGCTTTCCCTTTCTCTCAATCTCTGGTCAAAATACCAAAGCACTGCATTTATACCAATATAAACACTTACATTGATGTAGATTAACAAATGAGCCCGTGGGAAACTTAACTGAACTACTTTCTGTGGTTGTTTAACTGTTTACTGTCTACAGCTCGGGTTCCCAAGCAGGAGCAATGTTGGCACTGGGGGAATCTGGCAATACATAGAGACATGTTTGGTTGAAGCTACAGGAAATCTGCCTCTGGCAAGTAGTGGGTGGAGCCAGGACAGCCCCTACAACAAATAATTTCTCTTGTAATGAGGGAATACTTTTCAAAATCTTGACACTCTTGACGCTGAGAAACCCAGGGCTACATGGAAATTTAATTTAATAACATCAATTCCTTCAGAAAGCATACTGTTAGCTCGTTTGGGACATTACCCTAAAAGTGCGAACCACGCGTCTGTTTATAAGAGTGTAAAGCATACACAAGATGTTAAACTCATACATCTAGGAAAGATGAGTCTACAGCATATGACTCGAAATACCTGTACGAGCCACCTCAACCAAAATGTTCTCTCTGACAAGGTCCCTGCAGCCCTGGGTCCTGCCAGTGGGGCCGCACTGCGGTGAGCACAGAGAATTGAAATGGTATGGTGTTATCAGTTGAAGATATTTTGCTCAACTGGACTGGGGGAAATGTTGATATAGCGAAATGTTCACTTTGTAAGCTAAATAATGTGATTGAATGTATATAAATAAATAAATACATACATACATAAAATGAAGCTTACTAAAAAAAAAAAAAAGAATTAAAATGGGAGCTTTGTCAGAGCTGCTGCAATCTGCAAGTCAATCAGGCTTAATTGGTCCAATAAACAAAAACATTTACATCAATTATAAAATTTCCAGGATCCCTGTCATGTTTTCATTGATTAATTCCTACTCATTTACTCAACAGAAAGAGTTTCACAGTTAAGAAATAAGATGCTTTAAATGACATCCAGTACCCTACAAAGCCAGGTGTCTAATTATAGAAACTTTCTCTCTCTCAAGCAGCAATATCATCTGCAGAGATTACTAACTCCTCACTGCGAACAATACATTGTTTCATTGTAGATGTCAGCTTCCTTAGGAGGAGATACATGAAAGAAAATAAAATGATTAGGTAAGAAAATGGGCGAGGGCATCAATAATTTGGTTAATTTATTAAATACATAATTATCTAAATCTGCCTTTGAATCACTTTCAATTTTTGACTTAGAACCTACTAAAGGATTTAATCTCCTCAAATTAAAAATATCAAGATCAATTCTTTCATAATTATTTTCAGCATGAATTTCTTAAAACATAAATCAGTATCATTATCCCCCTTGAATCACTCAGAGGTTTCTCATAACTTTTTTTTCTTTTTTAAGAATTATTTTGATTTTATTTCTTTATTTTAATTTGACCAGAGAGGAACACAAAGAGAGAGAGAAAGTGAGAAGGCAAGTCGCCATTTCCGAGAATCAAACCATGGTCGGCCATGTGGGGGTCCAGCATCCTGAACCACCACACCACCTGCTGGCTCCCATAGCTTTTAAACTCTGCAGCTGAACTCACAAAGTCCCTCAGAACCTGGGCCTAAGCCTCTAGTGCTGCGCTTTCTCTTTTCTCATGGCTGCCCCTGTGGCATTTGCCACTCTCATAATAAACTGCTACCAGAACCTAGAATATCCTGGATTTTTAATGCTTCTTTGACTTGAAATACAATGATGCTTCAGTCTCAGATGTGCTTTCTTGCCTTAGTTGCCTAGTTTACTCCCTCTCTTCCAAAATACTACCCAAGCATCACGAAATTACTCAGGAAAATCTCCCTACTGCTCCCTTCTCTGTTTCCATAGTACCTGGGGATCCCCATCAATGATCAGAGTCTACTGAATCCTTTCACTGTCTTCTTGGTCTTCTATGTAAGACTAGATTCCCTAGGGTAAGGAGCCTCCACTGTGCACACCCAAAGTACCGACAGTACCTAACACAGAGTGGACAAGTGCTGCCAACTGAATCATAAGTAGGTGGATGATAGGACTCTCTTCCATCTGGATATAAACACACTTTGGTATCTAAGGGCCACTGGTTCCAGATCCCTTAGATGTGGACTCTATGGATATAAGAATCCACTGTTTCAGGTTCCTATCTTAATTTAAATGGCAACATTTTCTTCCTCTTATGAACTATTTATAATTATATATATATATATATATCCTGTAGTCAAGCTGCCTACACATTGAAACCTTCAAAGATCAGCTTCTGTGTTTGTTACATAATAGCTGCTAATAAATATTTGATTGATAAATGAATCATGAAATAAATACTCAAAAACTGTTAAGTATAGTTAAGAATAGTAAGATCTGGAGGTCTAGTAGGTGGCATAGTGGTTAGGGTGCTAGATTCCCACATAGCTGACCACAATTCTAGATCCGGATCACCAGTTTGAAAATTATGCTGAACACGTGTGTGTACATGCTCAAAATCCCAAAGACAGGATTGCGGTGGGGCCAGCCCCTTTTTTGGAGGGGAGGGGAGTGATTTCTCACCACCTCTCTCTCACTGTCTCTTTCTGGTGAGTACATGCACCCTACAGGAAAAAATAAAATAAAATAAAATAAATGTTTAAAAAAGGGGGGAAATCAATAGTAAGACCTGATAGCTAAATAACAAAAGGAGGGTTTATGTGCAATTTATTTCCTTCAGAGAATCAGAAAATATGATTATATAAAATATATATACATATTCACATATATGGAGGTAAAATGTTAATAAATTGCAAATATACTTACATTCCATATGGGTATTTACTAATATTACAATTACTTAGGGGTTTTAAATTGTTCAAACTGAAACTCTAGAAAAAATGCCAGCAGCTATGATGTGGAAGTACTCAGTGAAGGGTCAAAGAGGACTAAGGGAAGGGTCAAAGGAAGCAAAGAAGCCCCAAGGAGAAACACGGGAGAGGAACCCCTAATTAGGACTGCTGAGCAGAGGAGGCTAATTAGGGGAGAACTTCACAGAAACTGTAATTCCTAAGTTAGCTCTGAAAGGATAGAGGTAGGAAAAGAAAAAAGAAGAGTGGATTCCAGAATGAGTGAATAACCTAAACGGCATCGGCAGGGAGGGATTTGTTCATATTAGATTCCTTCAACAACAAAAATTAAATATTGTTTTAATATTACTAGAAATAATTACTGGATGGAATGTTCCCCTATCACTGATCTTATCCACTAGGGTTTAGGACATCGGTGTGGGCTTCTGCAACAGTTAGTATAAGAGATCTGCCTTTGCTTCAAATAAATGTAAAAGAGAAGAGGGAAATACAGGACTACTTATCTGATTATAAGCACGAGCCAAAGGTCTAGTCAAGACGTGAGGGTGAAGACTACTAAACAAGTAACAAAACAAGGATATTGGAAACTAGGGATAATTAAACATTTGAAAATCATCAGGGCCCTGGCCAAGGTACTTGGTTACCATGACAAAGCCCAAAGAAAAATCTACTGAACACTTGACAAGCAGGTATCCTGGGAGAGGTTGAACAAAGAGGAAAAAGGCCAGTGTTTTCAAGAGGCAATAAGATTATAATTTTCTAAATCTCTCTTGGGAGTGTGCTCTGAATATTATTCTGCTTTGAGTTTTATAACACCAGGCCGGTCTGACTGCCAATGAAGCAAAGGAAGGCACTGTAAAACGAGGAGGGTCTACTTCATGTCTGAACCCCCTTCTAGTTTTTCACATCTCTGTGGAATTTACTATGCAAATAGAAAAAGGGGCCAGGGGCACCTATGCTCATGTAGCAATCACACTCACATTCACTAAAGCAAGAGATATCTAGAGCCATCCCTTATCTTCCACTGCACTCCTTCAAACCCCAGATGTACATCTTGGGATTCTGTAAAACTGACCCCTCCAGGGAGTGCTGAGCCAACAGTGAGGTGACATCCCTCCTCAACTCCACATTCAGCGACCTTCCTTTAGCAGCAAGTATTGAAGTCAGCAATCTCATTAGTATTGACACCACAGAAAACGGCAAACCTCACACATGGACGTGGTTTACAGTTCCTTATCGAACCCCTGCTCAGGGAGCAGGCAATTAAACATTTACCAGCATACCACAGGATCCATCCCAGCTAGACAGTCAGGAACCAACTAAACATCTTATTGATAAATAACTCAAAATAGTGACTTAACAAATAAGTTAAATCAAAATTACATGAGAAACGGAGATTTAAAAAAAAAAAGTCTCAATCAGCTATCGTGGTAAGCAAGTACATCTGGATTCTTGTAAATCAAATGATTTGAAATGTACAATGTAATTTGTCCTGCCCAAGTGACTAGGTCAAAATATATATAGTTCCTGCTTATGTCAGCAAAGAAAGAAGCAAAAACCCATCTCTTGTGTATACATACCGCCGAAGTCAAATGACAGAACAAGTGGACAAGCATGAAATTGTGTTATTTTGGGGATATAAGGCTTTAATCACCCAGGAACAGTCTCAGCTCATAAACAATAAGCCTAATTTTTAAGAGTCTAATTGTTTTCTCATCAAGGGAAATAAAGATAGTTGTCAACATACTTTCAAGCAACTGATAAAGGCATCTTTCCATGTGTGCATTTATTAGTTTAAAAACCAGATGGTATCTTTTGCGTTCACAGATTAATTCATGTGGATCACTACTCAGTTCCTTTGACAGAAAAGACAGCTAGGTTAGTGCTCTCTTTAGTAATCCATAATCAGAAAAGAAGAGAAATACATTTAATCAGTATGAATAAAAGGAAAAAGGAAAAAAATGAATGCTATCACTAATATATATCAATTCCTAACAAAGAGCAAAGGAAATGGACAATTTAAGAAGGCAACTAATTAAACTTAAGACATTTAAAAGTGAATTAAATATGTATTTTTTTAAAACATCTTTTGCTCTTGTTTCTATCCATTATCCTAATGAGTCATTCAAGACCCCAAAGGTAACTTTCTACTCTACCTTTCTCCTCATTAATCATTTATTGTCTTCATTTTGTTTCATAAATCAGGACTACATAATTCTTAAGAAGACAGTGATTTAATTAAAATTACCATTTCAAGTATATCAATATACTTATGTTTAGATATTAATAATTTAAAAGTACCTTTAGTAAATATATCAGACATCAAACATGACATATTTTTAAGTAGTAAATAAACTTTTATATGATTTGACATCTTAAATGCAAAACTTATTTTTTAAACTTAATAATTCTTCCTTTAAATAAATGTTGACTTTTCCCAGGATGCTAATAGCTATCTTCATTAATGTAGGACATAAAATGTAGTAATCTTTTTTTCTTTTTTAAGAGGGATGTTTCGCTATAGAGTGTGTGAGCTCACTGGAGAGATAGAGACAGACAGAGAGACAGAAAGAGAGAAATCACCCCTCAGAAAGGATGGTGACACTGCAATCCCTTCTCTTCCATTCTCCTCTCAAGATTTTTGTACACACACACACACACACACACACGTCTAGCATGAGTTTTAAGCTGCTGGGTCTATGGTCGACTACGTGGGAGTCCAGCAATGTAACCATTACACCATCTGCTGGGCCCTATAATTTAGTAATCTAAAGCTAAAAAAATCTTTTTTTCCTTTTATACAGTCTACAAGAATACTCCTTTCTTAAATTAAATGTGCACATATGCACACACACATACCTGTCCCTCTCAAGTCTGCAAGAGTTTTCTGTTCCAAGGACCCCTCTTTGTTCCTCTGCCACCATTCACATCCTGATACGCTGATGATGAATGACGTGAGCCAATCATATTTCTAACTCTTTGCAATTCTCTGCATTGATTATTTTCTATCACCTCATTGAAACTTAGATTTCTTTGTCGGAAACTTCACTTATTCATACATCAGTCTATAGCCGGGGTCATGTAGGAATATTAATTTAAGGAATCAGGAAAAAAGTGGGAAAATAAAAGCTATCATCTGAGGTTCAATTTCTTTGACACTGTTGTCTACATATCCTTTCTCCTGTCCCACCATTCCCAAACACACAAATGCCCTCAGAAGCCCATTTATAACATTGCTGAAACAAAAGCAGTGTTTAACCATTCCTTCCCCCATGCACACTCTGGCTAATATCCCTACTCCTACAAGACTTCCTCTCAGGGATGGAAACCCAACACCAAGAAAGCATCCAAAAACTACCACTGCGTATGTTTACCTAACACATTATTATGTTCTATAAACTTCACAACAGTCCTTTGAAGTAATCAAAGCAGATGTTACTACCTTATTTTCAAGGCACGACATGAAACGTCTGGTCAAGGATCACATAATCAATGGGCAGCAATGGTGTTGACCACAACCATGGGCTTCCAAAATCTAAATCTACACTCCTTCCTGTGCCACTATTAGGAAATACAATGAGTTGTCAGAAAAGTCATGACACATGTTTACATACAGAAATGCTTCATGACTTTTCCAATGACCTAATAGATAACAGGCCCAGCCAAGGTAGCATTGATCTCAAGTTGACCTGTCAGACACTGAGCATGGGTACCCAAAATCCTTACTGGCTGAAGTACTGGGGAAAAGGGCTTACAGCATGATGAAATCCTATGGAGGGTGCTCTCCACCCCTTTCTCAATGAACTAGTAAATATAACAAAGAGATACTATCATAGTAAATAATAGTATCACTAACCACAGCTGCATTCCTGAAGTTCTCTTTGGGCGAAGTACAGTACGGATGCTTTACAATCACATTCTCCCAGGAGTACAGAGAGATAGATGAACCAGATACGTTTTTGAATTCAAGACTGTTACAACAAAGAAGGAAGTAAGGCCTAATAGTGTCATCAATAATAAATGGCAAATTGGGAGTTTAGACTCAGGTCTACTCATTTCTGCCTTCCTACCACAGAACCTAATACATTAGGAATGGGAACATGGTAATATCTCAGGGGAAATTTATAATTTTCATATTTGGGGAACTAAGACCATATACACACTAATACATACGAAACACTTACATACATACAAAACTCATCTGGAATGGAAAACAAAAATATAATGTTTTTATCATTTTAAAACATTTAAAAATCAATTTTATAATAAAATTTTAAAATCTGAATACACAGTTCCATTATTTTATTCCATATCATTCATTTTAATTTGCCAGATAATGTACACTTTAGACATATGCTTTGCTAGAAGGCTCCAATTCTCCTAAACATTATATCATGAATGATTGAACTTATCAGTCTTAAGTACAGAAAAGGGGGATGGAGGATGGAGGTCTACATAATATCTGAAATCAGGACATTTTCTATGTTGGATCTATTTTGTCAGGCAAACCAGGATTACTAAGTAGCTCCCTAGCCTCTGTACACAGTTTAGGATTTAGTATTTTCTCTTAAGGAATGGGTATAGGGTATATCAAGATATTTCATAAAGGGGCAAAAGGCTTAACTCACAACGTTAGTGCTGCTGGTGTCACAGAAAAATTGTCAAGGGCACTAAGTATAATCATTCTCAGAAAAGAACAAACCAATTCTTTAGGCAGTCTTTCTCTCTCTTTTTTTTTTTAAAGAATATATATATATATATATATAAACACACACACACACACACACACACACACACACACACACACACAAAAGTGAGAAGGTCAGCTACCAGGTCCAGGACTCAAACCATGGTCAGCCATGTGGGAGTGTCCAGCACCTTAACTACCACGTCACGAGCTGGTCCCTGCCCCCCGCCAATCATCTTAATTGTAGCATGTAGTCCCTGCTAAATCCTTCCCACAACACCCCTAACCTTGATGTCTTATGATTCAATTTATAAATTTAAAACTGACTTAACAGGATATAGAATAAAGATTAGGCTCTTAATATGCAAGATCTGTATAAAGTCTGAAAACTTCAATTTATTGTCAGTACTATTTGCAGATGCTACTAACAATGTTTAAAAAGCGAAAAAATCAAAATTAGTAAATTTGTAGATAAAAATTAAAATTCTGAAGTAAATGCACATTTCCAATATTGTAAACCATGTCTGGAATGGACTATCTTTAACCATGTTCTTACAGATTTAATCCTACTTCTACTACTAGTATGTAAAAAATAGAATTTTTATGCAACTTCGTGTAATTTATTTGACATACTAGGTTGTCAAAAAAGTCACGACTCATTTTTGCATAGAAAAAACATAGAAAAATACTTGGGGACTTTCTGACGACCCAATACATTTCTGTGATTCAGTTTTCTGAACAGTAGGATCTATGTTAATTTTAATAACAAATTTTCACAAAAATATTAATTTAGACGATTTTACCGAGTAGATTTTGTTCTTTCTATGAAATTTTTCCCAATGCTTAACAAACTTAGTTGAGGGGCCATCAGGTGACGTGGTGGTTAAAGGTGCTGGATTCCCACACGGCCGGCTGTGATTCAAGTCCCAGGCCTGGTGGCTTGCTTTCCCGCTTTCCCTTTCTCTCAATCTCTGGTCAAAATACCAAAGCACTGCATTTATACCAATATAAACACTTACATTGATGTAGATTAACAAATGAGCCCGTGGGAAACTTAACTGAACTACTTTCTGTGGTTGTTTAACTGTTTACTGTCTACAGCTCGGGTTCCCAAGCAGGAGCAATGTTGGCACTGGGGGAATCTGGCAATACATAGAGACATGTTTGGTTGAAGCTACAGGAAATCTGCCTCTGGCAAGTAGTGGGTGGAGCCAGGACAGCCCCTACAACAAATAATTTCTCTTGTAATGAGGGAATACTTTTCAAAATCTTGACACTCTTGACGCTGAGAAACCCAGGGCTACATGGAAATTTAATTTAATAACATCAATTCCTTCAGAAAGCATACTGTTAGCTCGTTTGGGACATTACCCTAAAAGTGCGAACCACGCGTCTGTTTATAAGAGTGTAAAGCATACACAAGATGTTAAACTCATACATCTAGGAAAGATGAGTCTACAGCATATGACTCGAAATACCTGTACGAGCCACCTCAACCAAAATGTTCTCTCTGACAAGGTCCCTGCAGCCCTGGGTCCTGCCAGTGGGGCCGCACTGCGGTGAGCACAGAGAATTGAAATGGTATGGTGTTATCAGTTGAAGATATTTTGCTCAACTGGACTGGGGGAAATGTTGATATAGCGAAATGTTCACTTTGTAAGCTAAATAATGTGATTGAATGTATATAAATAAATAAATACATACATACATAAAATGAAGCTTACTAAAAAAAAAAAAAGAATTAAAATGGGAGCTTTGTCAGAGCTGCTGCAATCTGCAAGTCAATCAGGCTTAATTGGTCCAATAAACAAAAACATTTACATCAATTATAAAATTTCCAGGATCCCTGTCATGTTTTCATTGATTAATTCCTACTCATTTACTCAACAGAAAGAGTTTCACAGTTAAGAAATAAGATGCTTTAAATGACATCCAGTACCCTACAAAGCCAGGTGTCTAATTATAGAAACTTTCTCTCTCTCAAGCAGCAATATCATCTGCAGAGATTACTAACTCCTCACTGCGAACAATACATTGTTTCATTGTAGATGTCAGCTTCCTTAGGAGGAGATACATGAAAGAAAATAAAATGATTAGGTAAGAAAATGGGCGAGGGCATCAATAATTTGGTTAATTTATTAAATACATAATTATCTAAATCTGCCTTTGAATCACTTTCAATTTTTGACTTAGAACCTACTAAAGGATTTAATCTCCTCAAATTAAAAATATCAAGATCAATTCTTTCATAATTATTTTCAGCATGAATTTCTTAAAACATAAATCAGTATCATTATCCCCCTTGAATCACTCAGAGGTTTCTCATAACTTTTTTTTCTTTTTTAAGAATTATTTTGATTTTATTTCTTTATTTTAATTTGACCAGAGAGGAACACAAAGAGAGAGAGAAAGTGAGAAGGCAAGTCGCCATTTCCGAGAATCAAACCATGGTCGGCCATGTGGGGGTCCAGCATCCTGAACCACCACACCACCTGCTGGCTCCCATAGCTTTTAAACTCTGCAGCTGAACTCACAAAGTCCCTCAGAACCTGGGCCTAAGCCTCTAGTGCTGCGCTTTCTCTTTTCTCATGGCTGCCCCTGTGGCATTTGCCACTCTCATAATAAACTGCTACCAGAACCTAGAATATCCTGGATTTTTAATGCTTCTTTGACTTGAAATACAATGATGCTTCAGTCTCAGATGTGCTTTCTTGCCTTAGTTGCCTAGTTTACTCCCTCTCTTCCAAAATACTACCCAAGCATCACGAAATTACTCAGGAAAATCTCCCTACTGCTCCCTTCTCTGTTTCCATAGTACCTGGGGATCCCCATCAATGATCAGAGTCTACTGAATCCTTTCACTGTCTTCTTGGTCTTCTATGTAAGACTAGATTCCCTAGGGTAAGGAGCCTCCACTGTGCACACCCAAAGTACCGACAGTACCTAACACAGAGTGGACAAGTGCTGCCAACTGAATCATAAGTAGGTGGATGATAGGACTCTCTTCCATCTGGATATAAACACACTTTGGTATCTAAGGGCCACTGGTTCCAGATCCCTTAGATGTGGACTCTATGGATATAAGAATCCACTGTTTCAGGTTCCTATCTTAATTTAAATGGCAACATTTTCTTCCTCTTATGAACTATTTATAATTATATATATATATATATATCCTGTAGTCAAGCTGCCTACACATTGAAACCTTCAAAGATCAGCTTCTGTGTTTGTTACATAATAGCTGCTAATAAATATTTGATTGATAAATGAATCATGAAATAAATACTCAAAAACTGTTAAGTATAGTTAAGAATAGTAAGATCTGGAGGTCTAGTAGGTGGCATAGTGGTTAGGGTGCTAGATTCCCACATAGCTGACCACAATTCTAGATCCGGATCACCAGTTTGAAAATTATGCTGAACACGTGTGTGTACATGCTCAAAATCCCAAAGACAGGATTGCGGTGGGGCCAGCCCCTTTTTTGGAGGGGAGGGGAGTGATTTCTCACCACCTCTCTCTCACTGTCTCTTTCTGGTGAGTACATGCACCCTACAGGAAAAAATAAAATAAAATAAAATAAATGTTTAAAAAAGGGGGGAAATCAATAGTAAGACCTGATAGCTAAATAACAAAAGGAGGGTTTATGTGCAATTTATTTCCTTCAGAGAATCAGAAAATATGATTATATAAAATATATATACATATTCACATATATGGAGGTAAAATGTTAATAAATTGCAAATATACTTACATTCCATATGGGTATTTACTAATATTACAATTACTTAGGGGTTTTAAATTGTTCAAACTGAAACTCTAGAAAAAATGCCAGCAGCTATGATGTGGAAGTACTCAGTGAAGGGTCAAAGGAAGCAAAGAAGCCCCAAGGAGAAACACGGGAGAGGAACCCCTAATTAGGACTGCTGAGCAGAGGAGGCTAATTAGGGGAGAACTTCACAGAAACTGTAATTCCTAAGTTAGCTCTGAAAGGATAGAGGTAGGAAAAGAAAAAAGAAGAGTGGATTCCAGAATGAGTGAATAACCTAAACGGCATCGGCAGGGAGGGATTTGTTCATATTAGATTCCTTCAACAACAAAAATTAAATATTGTTTTAATATTACTAGAAATAATTACTGGATGGAATGTTCCCCTATCACTGATCTTATCCACTAGGGTTTAGGACATCGGTGTGGGCTTCTGCAACAGTTAGTATAAGAGATCTGCCTTTGCTTCAAATAAATGTAAAAGAGAAGAGGGAAATACAGGACTACTTATCTGATTATAAGCACGAGCCAAAGGTCTAGTCAAGACGTGAGGGTGAAGACTACTAAACAAGTAACAAAACAAGGATATTGGAAACTAGGGATAATTAAACATTTGAAAATCATCAGGGCCCTGGCCAAGGTACTTGGTTACCATGACAAAGCCCAAAGAAAAATCTACTGAACACTTGACAAGCAGGTATCCTGGGAGAGGTTGAACAAAGAGGAAAAAGGCCAGTGTTTTCAAGAGGCAATAAGATTATAATTTTCTAAATCTCTCTTGGGAGTGTGCTCTGAATATTATTCTGCTTTGAGTTTTATAACACCAGGCCGGTCTGACTGCCAATGAAGCAAAGGAAGGCACTGTAAAACGAGGAGGGTCTACTTCATGTCTGAACCCCCTTCTAGTTTTTCACATCTCTGTGGAATTTACTATGCAAATAGAAAAAGGGGCCAGGGGCACCTATGCTCATGTAGCAATCACACTCACATTCACTAAAGCAAGAGATATCTAGAGCCATCCCTTATCTTCCACTGCACTCCTTCAAACCCCAGATGTACATCTTGGGATTCTGTAAAACTGACCCCTCCAGGGAGTGCTGAGCCAACAGTGAGGTGACATCCCTCCTCAACTCCACATTCAGCGACCTTCCTTTAGCAGCAAGTATTGAAGTCAGCAATCTCATTAGTATTGACACCACAGAAAACGGCAAACCTCACACATGGACGTGGTTTACAGTTCCTTATCGAACCCCTGCTCAGGGAGCAGGCAATTAAACATTTACCAGCATACCACAGGATCCATCCCAGCTAGACAGTCAGGAACCAACTAAACATCTTATTGATAAATAACTCAAAATAGTGACTTAACAAATAAGTTAAATCAAAATTACATGAGAAACGGAGATTTAAAAAAAAAAAGTCTCAATCAGCTATCGTGGTAAGCAAGTACATCTGGATTCTTGTAAATCAAATGATTTGAAATGTACAATGTAATTTGTCCTGCCCAAGTGACTAGGTCAAAATATATATAGTTCCTGCTTATGTCAGCAAAGAAAGAAGCAAAAACCCATCTCTTGTGTATACATACCGCCGAAGTCAAATGACAGAACAAGTGGACAAGCATGAAATTGTGTTATTTTGGGGATATAAGGCTTTAATCACCCAGGAACAGTCTCAGCTCATAAACAATAAGCCTAATTTTTAAGAGTCTAATTGTTTTCTCATCAAGGGAAATAAAGATAGTTGTCAACATACTTTCAAGCAACTGATAAAGGCATCTTTCCATGTGTGCATTTATTAGTTTAAAAACCAGATGGTATCTTTTGCGTTCACAGATTAATTCATGTGGATCACTACTCAGTTCCTTTGACAGAAAAGACAGCTAGGTTAGTGCTCTCTTTAGTAATCCATAATCAGAAAAGAAGAGAAATACATTTAATCAGTATGAATAAAAGGAAAAAGGAAAAAAATGAATGCTATCACTAATATATATCAATTCCTAACAAAGAGCAAAGGAAATGGACAATTTAAGAAGGCAACTAATTAAACTTAAGACATTTAAAAGTGAATTAAATATGTATTTTTTTAAAACATCTTTTGCTCTTGTTTCTATCCATTATCCTAATGAGTCATTCAAGACCCCAAAGGTAACTTTCTACTCTACCTTTCTCCTCATTAATCATTTATTGTCTTCATTTTGTTTCATAAATCAGGACTACATAATTCTTAAGAAGACAGTGATTTAATTAAAATTACCATTTCAAGTATATCAATATACTTATGTTTAGATATTAATAATTTAAAAGTACCTTTAGTAAATATATCAGACATCAAACATGACATATTTTTAAGTAGTAAATAAACTTTTATATGATTTGACATCTTAAATGCAAAACTTATTTTTTAAACTTAATAATTCTTCCTTTAAATAAATGTTGACTTTTCCCAGGATGCTAATAGCTATCTTCATTAATGTAGGACATAAAATGTAGTAATCTTTTTTTCTTTTTTAAGAGGGATGTTTCGCTATAGAGTGTGTGAGCTCACTGGAGAGATAGAGACAGACAGAGAGACAGAAAGAGAGAAATCACCCCTCAGAAAGGATGGTGACACTGCAATCCCTTCTCTTCCATTCTCCTCTCAAGATTTTTGTACACACACACACACACACACACACGTCTAGCATGAGTTTTAAGCTGCTGGGTCTATGGTCGACTACGTGGGAGTCCAGCAATGTAACCATTACACCATCTGCTGGGCCCTATAATTTAGTAATCTAAAGCTAAAAAAATCTTTTTTTCCTTTTATACAGTCTACAAGAATACTCCTTTCTTAAATTAAATGTGCACATATGCACACACACATACCTGTCCCTCTCAAGTCTGCAAGAGTTTTCTGTTCCAAGGACCCCTCTTTGTTCCTCTGCCACCATTCACATCCTGATACGCTGATGATGAATGACGTGAGCCAATCATATTTCTAACTCTTTGCAATTCTCTGCATTGATTATTTTCTATCACCTCATTGAAACTTAGATTTCTTTGTCGGAAACTTCACTTATTCATACATCAGTCTATAGCCGGGGTCATGTAGGAATATTAATTTAAGGAATCAGGAAAAAAGTGGGAAAATAAAAGCTATCATCTGAGGTTCAATTTCTTTGACACTGTTGTCTACATATCCTTTCTCCTGTCCCACCATTCCCAAACACACAAATGCCCTCAGAAGCCCATTTATAACATTGCTGAAACAAAAGCAGTGTTTAACCATTCCTTCCCCCATGCACACTCTGGCTAATATCCCTACTCCTACAAGACTTCCTCTCAGGGATGGAAACCCAACACCAAGAAAGCATCCAAAAACTACCACTGCGTATGTTTACCTAACACATTATTATGTTCTATAAACTTCACAACAGTCCTTTGAAGTAATCAAAGCAGATGTTACTACCTTATTTTCAAGGCACGACATGAAACGTCTGGTCAAGGATCACATAATCAATGGGCAGCAATGGTGTTGACCACAACCATGGGCTTCCAAAATCTAAATCTACACTCCTTCCTGTGCCACTATTAGGAAATACAATGAGTTGTCAGAAAAGTCATGACACATGTTTACATACAGAAATGCTTCATGACTTTTCCAATGACCTAATAGATAACAGGCCCAGCCAAGGTAGCATTGATCTCAAGTTGACCTGTCAGACA
Source organism: Tupaia belangeri chinensis (assembly GCF_000334495.1). Classification (NCBI taxonomy): domain Eukaryota; kingdom Metazoa; phylum Chordata; class Mammalia; order Scandentia; family Tupaiidae; genus Tupaia; species Tupaia belangeri. Next base: position 3,443,826 of record NW_006159754.1, on the reverse strand, counting down.
CTGAGCATGGGTACCCAAAATCCTTACTGGCTGAAGTACTGGGGAAAAGGGCTTACAGCATGATGAAATCCTATGGAGGGTGCTCTCCACCCCTTTCTCAATGAACTAGTAAATATAACAAAGAGATACTATCATAGTAAATAATAGTATCACTAACCACAGCTGCATTCCTGAAGTTCTCTTTGGGCGAAGTACAGTACGGATGCTTTACAATCACATTCTCCCAGGAGTACAGAGAGATAGATGAACCAGATACGTTTTTGAATTCAAGACTGTTACAACAAAGAAGGAAGTAAGGCCTAATAGTGTCATCAATAATAAATGGCAAATTGGGAGTTTAGACTCAGGTCTACTCATTTCTGCCTTCCTACCACAGAACCTAATACATTAGGAATGGGAACATGGTAATATCTCAGGGGAAATTTATAATTTTCATATTTGGGGAACTAAGACCATATACACACTAATACATACGAAACACTTACATACATACAAAACTCATCTGGAATGGAAAACAAAAATATAATGTTTTTATCATTTTAAAACATTTAAAAATCAATTTTATAATAAAATTTTAAAATCTGAATACACAGTTCCATTATTTTATTCCATATCATTCATTTTAATTTGCCAGATAATGTACACTTTAGACATATGCTTTGCTAGAAGGCTCCAATTCTCCCCAACATTATATCATGAATGATTGAACTTATCAGTCTTAAGTACAGAAAAGGGGGATGGAGGATAGAGGTCTACATAATATCTGAAATCAGGACATTTTCTATGTTGGATCTATTTTGTCAGGCAAACCAGGATTACTAAGTAGCTCCCTAGCCTCTGTACACAGTTTAGGATTTAGTATTTTCTCTTAAGGAATGGGTATAGGGTATATCAAGATATTTCATAAAGGGGCAAAAGGCTTAACTCACAACGTTAGTGCTGCTGGTGTCACAGAAAAATTGTCAAGGGCACTAAGTATAATCATTCTCAGAAAAGAACAAACCAATTCTTTAGGCAGTCTTTCTCTCTCTTTTTTTTTTTAAAGAATATATATATATATATATATAAACACACACACATACACATATATATGTACACACACACACACACACACACACACACACA
>NW_006159754.1:3434056-3440691 GCF_000334495.1 Tupaia belangeri chinensis | reverse complement strand
TATATATAAAACTTGCTATAGCCATCATAGAGAGGAAGTGAGAGAGAGAGAGGAAACAGTGAGAAAGCAAGCCACCAGGTCCAGGACTTGAACTGCAATCAGCCATGTGGGCGTCCAGTACCCCCACCACCATGCCAGCTGGTGGCCCCGAGGTATTCTCTTTTTGAAAATAGAGTGCTGATGTATGTGCTTATTTTAATTTTGAGCCTATAAAACTTGCCTCTCAGAATAAAACAAATCGGAGACCATTGACTTCTTAGAATACATTTTAATGAATCAGAAAATGATTTCAAAAACTGAAAACCCATGATTATCACCAACCCATGCTGTGCTACTGTGCTAGATTACCAAGCGCACAATACAGATGAAAGCACAGAGTCTTTCTACTTCACACCATTCTGGAGTTCTTGCTTCTTCCCATGAGAAACAAATCATTGTGCAATGGAGGCCAGAAGCAATCCTGTCTTTCTTTTCTAAACACAAGGCAAGCTCTCTTCTTCCCTGGGCTCTGGCAGGTCGTAGGGCCCTATATATTGGCCACGTCTGTTATTGCTGTTTATGGACTGACTGGACATAACGGAACCGAATTAACAAACAAGCTCCATGGTAACTCATTCTATTCTGAGATGACTACCACGTGACAAAAAGACATGCTATCTCGTGCTGCTTCTCCATGTTAATTTGTTGATATCAACTATGTTACTCTGACGATATCAATTAGAGTACTGAATTTTTCCGGAAGAGATTAAAGCATTCTTTGGACAAAAGTCACATTGATGGGTGAATTCTCATAGTTAATTAGCTTTGAAATGTTTACTCTTCAGTAGTAGCACAGCAGGTAAATACTGATGTTCAGTATATTAATCTAAATTTTGGATTATATCTAATAGCATGGTTTAGCCTAGGGGCATCATATCCATTGCTTACTAATGCCATACTTCATTTTTCTAACTGAATGCTCACTTGGCAAGGAAAAAAACAAATCTCTGGAAGAAATATTTCATTTTAGAATCTTATAAAACTGAAGTGTTTTGGGGCCGGCAGGTGGCATGGTGGTTAAAGGCACTGGATTCACACATGGCCAACCATGGTTTGAGTTCCAGACTTGGAGGCTGGCTTTCTCCCTTTCCCTTTCTCTCTCTGTCTCTCTCTGGTGGGGGTGGGGGGGGGAAGAAAAGAAAGAATAATAACAAATGGAATTAAATAGATAAATAATTTTTAAAAATTGAAGTGTTTTTAAATTCCATGATAGCTTAAATAATGGATACTTAAGTAACCTACGCTAAAACTAAAATATATAATGAGCCAAACTTTAAATTATGTCACTTCCTTTATTCAATCAGTGTCAAGTTATATTCACTTTCTAATTTTTATTTTAGCTTAAGGCTTAAATATTTGTGCCCTAATTACATAATCTTTGGGATTTAAGTTTGCAAAGCAAAATTTAACTGGACACAGGCACTGCTCCAAGCATTTGCATATATGAACTCATTTCATCTTCAAAACAGCACTATAACATAATGTTATTGCACAGTTTACGGAGGGAGTATAAAATCAAGCTGGCATTTGAACGAAGGAAGCCTAACTCTAAAGTTCCAAACCAAATTGTGATAGCACGTGTCTCCCAGGCACTTGAGCAGGGGTTGATTTGTTTGCTTCTGTTTTTTTTGGAGAGATTTTTGCTATAGGGTACATGCACTTGCCAGAAAGAGAGAGACAGAGAGACAAAAAGCGCAAATCACTCCCCAGGGGGGATGGCCACGCCGCAATCCCTTCTCCTCCATTCTCCTCTCAGGATCTTGGGCACACATGCACACACGCCTGGCATGAGTTTAAGCCACTGGGTCCGGGACTCGAACCGTGGTAGCCATTAAGCCATCTGCTGGTCCCAAGCAGGGATTGATTCTTATTTCGTCCTCACACTTCTGTCTAACTGTTTGCTCATTCTTTCACTCAGTCAGCATGCACTGAGCACATAAAGTGCTGACTCAGGAGGAGCTGGTGAGCAAAGTAGACTCAACGAGATAACTATGATCCACTGAAAGAACTGCTGAAAAGGCCAAGATAAAATTTTCTATATAAACAAAGACTTGGGAAGAATCATTTAAATACCCTGAATCTCAATTTCCTCACCTATAAACTGGGCATAAGTAATAAGTGTTCATTTCTGAGAGAGAAAATTCAAAAACCATGATTAAACATGTTAAGTCAGTATTAATATATTTTTTAAAAAAAGATTTTTGCCATCAGGTGCATGTGCTACTTGTGGGAGAGAGAGAGAGACAGTGAGAGGGAAAGTGAGAAATCACCCCATAAGCGAGATGGCCACAGTACAATCCCTTCTCCTCCATTCTCCTCCTGGGATTTTTAGACATGCAGACACACTGACCCAGCATACTTTTGAAGCTGCTAGGTCTGGGACTCAAACTTGTGTTTGGCCATTGGAAGTCCAGCACTGTAATCACCATGCCCCCTGGTGACCACAGTATTTGCATCTTTGTTAAAAAATATTATTTTATTTAACTTTTATTTTATTTTGACCAGAGAGGGACAGAATGAGATAGTGAGAGAGTGAGAGCAAGACAGAAAGAGAGAGGGAAAGTGAGAAAGCAAGTCACCAGGTCCGGGACTCAAACTGTGGTTGGCCATGTGGGAGTCCAATGCCCTTCACCTCTACGCTACCTGCCGCCCCTCCACACCAGTACTGACATCTTTTACAGCAACATAAGCCCTGTTTTATTCTGTATAAACCAAAGGCTTCAGGGCAGGCTTTTTTTTTTTCTCTATATGGTAAAAAATGTAAAGTTAGAATGAAATAACCGGGAATATAAAACTCTCATCTAGCTATCTGCATTGTAATTTGAAAGAATGAAGAGACCCTGAATGTAGAATTAAGCCATGGAAATCTTTTGTAGTCCTCTCATTAATCTGTATCATCTACATACTCAAGTATATAACATTTTAATAGCAAATTGCTGACTTTGCTGCAGTGCAGCCATAAAAAACATGAAGCATTTAATCCATTTATCATTAAAACCTAATACAAGACAAAGACCAGCAAGAAACCATGAATAAAAGCTATTGTTCAGTCCTCAGTCAGGCGCCTGACTCTTGATGATCCTTTCATCAACAATTTTGTCTATTGTCTATATCTTCCTCCCCCCATGAGTCTATATATTCACAGCAACCGAATTAGCTTTTCAAATAGAGTAAATCCTAATTTTCTTCAAAAGGCTCTTGCACTCAACCTAAGGCAGGTACGATTTGTGTTCACACTGACTTCCCCCATCTTTTCCAGTCCTCACTGGCCTCTGCAGGACATGCCAGGTGCTTGTAACTCTGCAAGGAGTAGAGTTAGCTGCAGAGATTCTGGGAACCCACGGGCTTGCAAATGAGATCTTAGGGTTACATGCCAATGCACCAGGTGTTCTGTACTGTCTGATTCTCTAAGGGGGTCACAAGCTAAAAAATTTAAGATCTATTGGTGTAGACTCTTCTTAAGTAATTAATATGCCTGATATATTTCAAGGACCCAATCTACAATTGGAGAAATAATGCTTTGCATTTAAATTCTCTCCGTAGCTTCTATCTCATTCCATCCACACAGCCCCTCAGATCCCTCTCACCAAAATAAAAAGGGGAGAGGGGACAAAAGAGAAAGCAAAATAGTGGCTAGGTCAGTTTCGACGCAGTGTTTCTTCTGATGGAGTATGCTACAGCGTGACCTTTCACAGCTTCTGTTGCATGTAATTGAGGCCATATAATCTAACCAAGGGACCCTAAGCACAAGTGAAGGTTTAGCTTCCGAGAAGGGGTGAAAGCCACCTCTTTTTGTCACAGCCTCTGCTACTTCAGAAGTCACATGTTGGAGCTTAGATCCCTGAGTCCTTGGATCAAGGAGTGCATGACTGACATGACAGGAGAGAAGGAAGCCTTCACTGGAGTATGCCGCTTAGATTGGGTGCTATGTTTTTGTTTTGTTTTAGTTTTAGTTTTTGTTTTTTTAATTTATCACAGCTTACCCTGAAGCTCATTTAATCAGTTAAAAAAATGTATCTGACATAGTTATATCATAACTTTTTTTTTTAAGAGAGATTTTTGCTATAGGGTGCATGTGCTCGTCCGAAAGACACAGACACAGAAAGCGAGAAATCACCCCCTAGAGGGGATGGCCACACCACAATCACTTCTCCTCCATTCTCCTCTAAGGATTTTGGGCACCAGCATCCAGCATGAGTTTTAAACCACCGGGTCCAGTACTCAAACCAAGATTGACTATGTGGGATTCCAGCAACGTAACTAATACACCATGCTCTGGTCCCATGTTGTAATGTTTATTTTTTTTTTAAAAGAATTATTTTATTTAACTTTGTTTGTTTGTTTACTCATTTAAATTCAACCAGAGAGGGACAAAGAAAGAGAAAGAGAGAGAGAAAATGAGAGAATAAGCCTCCAGGTTCGAAGCTCAAACCACGGTCGGCAGGCAATGTGGGAGTCCAGAGCCCTTAATCACCATGCCACCTACTGGCCCCCTCCCCACGTTGTAACATTCTTAACCAGGAAATAAGAAGTTTGATATAATAACCTATTCCTTCTTTTTGTTTTTCTGATATTTAAGTTTTGTTTAAAAAACAGCTTTTGAGGTTCACCTGTATGGGTAGTAAATTAGCCTTCAACCTTATATATATGATGGATAAGCAGAGCTGCAAAACCACTGGCCTGAGAGCACATTAGAACACGTAACAGGAGGGGCCAGAAGGTGGCATGGTGGGTTAAGGCACTGGATGCTCGCATGGCTGATCATGGTCCTAGTCCTGGACCTGTCAGCTTGCTTTCTTCTCTCTCTCTCTCTCTGATGAGTACACATGTCCTGTAGCAAATTTAAAAGGTAGTAATAATTAATAAAGTTAAATAAATAATTTTAAAAAGAAAGAAAGAATGAATAAATGAACATAACAGGAAGCCTCCGAGCAACATGAACCTGGATAAAATATGCTGCCTAGTCTCACGAAATTCACAGTTGAAGTGGGAGTGGAGGGCAAGCAAAGAAGCTAAAGGATTTCAAGAACAGTATGTATCAAAACATCACATCATACCCCCTAATACGGACATGTATTGCATGTCAATTAAAAATAAAATATAACTTTAAAAAATGCAAATTAAAAAGAAGGCAATAAGAAAAAAGCAGTGTGGACCCAAGAAGGGGAATTACTCAGACAAGAGGAAGAGCACTCTCACTGGCTGAATACCTGCCCCTCCACTTTCTCTCAAGAAGTGCTTGGTTTTTCAATGCCAACCTCTCTGACCCATCTTTGCAAATCCTTTCATGGCCTCCCTGAAATATAGTTTCTTCCATTAATCCTGCTTTAATGATTCCTCATTCTCTCCTTTCTCCACTGACTTCTCTACCTTCCCTAGTAGAAAAACCACGTTTCCACTGTTCTGCAATGGAACAACCTCCTCTGTTTACAACAATCTCCTGTTCCGTGCAGAATTCTCCAGCTGACACCCACTTCGCTTCTTTCTCTTACTGAATTTCTTTGTAGAGTTGTCTAAACTTGTTGAATCCTTATGCGCAGCTCCCAACTTTCTAGTGACTCATCTTCTCGGAATCTAGTTTACAATCTGAATTCTACCTCCTCCCTCCCAATTTGACTCAAACTATTTTCAAGTTACTAGCATCCTTTCATCTGAGCGTCCTTTTCTCATTTCTTGTGCTCCCTTGCAGTATTTGTCCCTATGAGCTACTTCCTTGCTGAATTTTTTTTTCTTTGCTTGTCTCAATAACACATCATCCTCATTATCCTGCTGTTTATTAACCTGCCGTTCTTTGTCACATATTTTGATTTCTATTTTCCTTACTGATTACTAGTTATGGAAACATCCACTATTTGTCTTGAGATCTCTTCTTACTATGCACTGTCTCTCTGGGCATTTTCATCCTGTAACCTAGCACTATCCTTTCTATATGAATGACTTTCAGATTTCTTTTTGTAAATACAACCATCCCAAACCAAACTGGTTATGTGTCCCCTAGTTACCCTCCCTAAGAAAAAAAAGAGAGAAAATATCAATTCTAACTCCTGTATTTCTTATCTTGGCAAAGGGCAACACTCTTTTCCTAATTATCCAAACTATAAACTTTGAGGTACTTTTTCACTAACTTTCCTTCCTACATATTGAGAAATGATAAACAGCAACACAAAGCAAGACATTTACTGTGCCCACTTTTTAAGTACTAATTTTTTTGTCAAAGCATCACTTCAATTTTCCTGAAATATGTTTGAGTGGGCTATGTGATTTTATTGTTCAAGATGGACTACTATGAAAAACAGGAACTAAATAATTTCTTATTATTAGGATGACTAATAGATTAGTCAGAAATGATATCCAGATTTTCTAGTTCAATGAATTCCTGTAAGCTTTGTAGAAAGAGTAAAACCTTTCAACAGTGAAGTTCGGATTAAATCATAAGCCAACGTTTCAATAAATTGTTTCTTCTTGAGTCCAAATTTCTGTTCATTTTTAAAAAATGTATATATATACATATACATAAATACATATATATGTGTGCATGTATATATATATATTATGTGTGTGTGTGTGTGTGTGTGTGTGTGCGTATATATATATAT
>NW_006159754.1:3396736-3433763 GCF_000334495.1 Tupaia belangeri chinensis | reverse complement strand
GTGTGTGTGTATATATATATATATATCTCCAGAAAGTTATATTCACCTATTCATTTAAAAATAATAAATTAGTGTTCAGCTCTATGTGCTAAATAATGTCATGGACATTCACACTTTTCTTCAATGTTGTTTATATACCTTCTCAAACTGTGAAACAAGACACCATAGGTAACACAAGTCAAAGGCAGATCTATTTATTTATTCGTGCTACCATAAGTAAATGCGAGGGCTGGAAACCATTACACAAACGCCTAAGGACTGTCATTCACACGTGTCAAATGTACGCAATGTGCCGTTCCATACAATTCTGTTGAGCAGGAGAGCTGCCCATCCCTAGGAAAAGGCCCCAGGAGAAGGTGCGATAAGGAGTATTTACGCTGATGTGATCTAACTTCTCTATCAAGAAAGGTACTTCCTTTCTCTTCAAATTCCCATTTCAGTTCTTTCCTGCAACCACTCTTTCTGTTCTGAGGTTAATTATGCTTTCCATAATGTCCTAACAACACTTTCAACAGGCCTTAATAGCATGGTGATATTTTAAACTATTTTTTATTGTTTATTTATTGCAGCAAAGACATTCATTCTGGATCTTGCTGCCATGCCTGCCGCTGACTGTTAAAATCATGTAGTGCTCAGTTTTCCTTTAATAACAGCCACAGTCAAAACCAAATGAAAAATAGGGCCAGAAAACACAATACATTCTTCTAAACCACTGTAAATTTTAAAGTTTACTTCTATTTATTTTATGTAAGATGTGATTGGCCTGTGATTTCACAGGCCAATATTCATTTTTGGAATAGGACTAACTACTTATAATCCGTATTTTCTTATCTCCTCTAATTCCCCAAATCTCTACAAACATAGGGTAATTCAATCTACATAAACAATATCTTATTAAAAAAAAAAAACTGATCCTACTGTAACAACTGCTTATTACCACAGAGAAAATATGAAGTATTTCATCCAAGTCCTTTTTCAATACATTGTTTTCTTTGTAGCCATTTAAAATAAGTACTATTGTGGGGCCGGCAGGTGGCGTGGTGGCTAAGAAAGCTGGACTCCTACATGGCTGACTGTGGTTCAAGTCCAGAACCTGGTGGCTGCCTTTCTCATTTCCCTCTTTTTCACTCACTCTGTAACTCTCTGATCAAATTAAAATAAAAAAAATTAAAATAAATAATTCTTTAAAAAAACAAGCACTATTGCTTCCCAAAAGTAAGAAATAGGAAGAATACTGCTACCTGCTAAGTTTGTCCATGTCTTTGCTTACTCTCTCACTGATTTTCACTAACACACACTCGTTTATTCAATAAAACACATTGCTTTAACCAGCTACATGAAGTGATGGTATCATTAATAAAGCAAATTACACATTCTTGGTACAGGTATAATTTTTTCTTTTAGTTGTCAGAGAAGGTATGTATTCTCCAGAGAGAGATAGAGAGACAGATGGAAGAAAGCACGAGAAAGCCACCCCAATGGGGCGCAGCCACACGGTACTACCTTCTCCAAGTCTTCATTCTGGACAGACTCTGGGCATGCACACATACACATGCCTGCCATGTTTGTCAAGCCTCTGGGCTGGGATTTAAACCTTGGTCAGCCATGTAGAATCCAGCTTCCCTTAACCACCAGGGTACAGAACGAGTGGACTAGTGTTGGCATTTTCTCTTTTTTCTTATTTTTTAAGGTTTATGCCATAGGGCACTTGCCAGAGAGAGGAAATATGAGAAATCGCTACCAGGAGGGATGGCCATGCCACAGTCCCTTCTCCTCCATTCTCCACCTGAGATTTGGGGCACAGATGCACAGTGTGATTTTCAAGCCACCAGTTTCCAGAACTCAACTATGGTTAGCCATGTGGAAGTCCAAGGCCTTAACCACCACAGCACCTGAGGGCTCAGTGTTTTAACAACACTAGCAGGGCAGACGCTTCTTTGTTCTTTGTACCTTATCTTAGGGCCCACGTAACTTTTTCTCTATACCCTAGCTTTGCACTTATTATATTATTTTTTCTTTTGGAAACTATGTGTGGAACTCTTTTGAACAACAGAAATCAATCTCAAAATGGCACGGTAAATTTTATATATGATCCTGATTTTGAAAATCTACTGAAGCCAGCCTGAAGGAAGAGTCTGGTATGTGGTGACATCGTCCTGTGTCCCACATCAAGCTTCCTTTAGAAAACATCACTTTAATTAGAGAAAATAAGTAATCCATAGTGAACGTTTTTTACCTCTCACTGTTTCTCTAAATAGATTAAAATTTATACTACCAATTATACTTACAAAAACAATAATCACACTTTTAACTTTAATGTTCATAAGAACAACATGTAATGGTGGAATTTATGGATAGAATTCAGGAAAAGACTGGTTTGCACAGTATACTTTTAAACTTGCATTTAACTTGCTTTTTAGATAAGTTACTTCACAAAGAAGATAAAGAAGAATTTACAAGAAGCTCTATGCTGTGCATTATCTTTATTAGATTCCTTCAGCCCAAGGAGGGGGGATGACGGGTGTGCTTAAGAGAACATGTGACACAGGCAACATTCTATGGGGAATGACATGTGGACTTGTCACAGGAAACCTAAAATCAGATTCTAAGTCTAGTGCTCCTACATGATTTTTTTTTTCTTTTTCAGTGTTCTTGTAAAGCTCCTAACTTCCACCAAAAATGCCAGGCATACCACATACCATTAAGGTAACTGAGAGACAAGAGCTCAGAGCTTTCCAACCCAGGGTAAGAAATCACTAAAATAGTTTGTGACACTGTCATCATTTAGTATTTTTAATTAGTGATGCCCTATGCTTGCCAAAGAGAGACTGGGGGTGGGCATAGGGGGGTATTGAAAAAGCAACCCCATGGGGGAATGGTCACACTGCAATCACTTCTCCTCCTCTTATCCCTATTTTCAGAATTTGGGGCATGCATGCTAATATACCTGGTATGTTTCTTAAGCCACCAGGTCTGGGACTTGAACCATACTGTCGCCATGTGAGATCCAGCTCTCTCTACCACAATGCTACTGGCTAACCTCTAACCTTCACTTTTTTATATAGATGATGATGGTGGTTTCAAACAGCCCAGGGGAAAACTTCTAAAACATAACTGCAGGACCCTATTTTTCTAACCTAGATGCAATATCTAACAGAAAAACTAAAACAGAATTATTCAAGAAAAAGAAATGTAATTATCCAGTACCTAGTCAGTTTTTATTCCATAAAACAATAACTCTTGCATTAATTCCTATAAAATAAACTTTTCTCAGGAAAATGATGAGATAATACAGAAGAAATCAAAAAGAAAGAAAATGAACATTTTAAAAAATGAATGTGGCTTATTTATTTATGAAATAGTTATGGGAATATAAGGAAAAAACAGTTTAAATTGACATAGGGAGAAACTTTTCATGATAGGACACTGAGATACAGAATTGAGTCTGGGTGGTTACAACTGAGGAGGGGGTTCCCTAAGTCTTCCCAAGGGACCCACTATTTACAGCCCAAGGACACGTCTTCATGTTTCTCACTACATAAACCAAGCGCTTGGCATTTGCCCTTTAACCAGGAAACACTCCTACCATGTTCCAGCTCTCCTTCTCTCTAAAGTTGTTAGTCCCCATTAGCCCTCCCTCATCCAATAAAAGGCTAAATAACCACTTCCATTGGAAACAAGGCATAAAACTAAAAAAACAGCAAAATAATAATGGCCTTACTGCATACCTCATGTAAATCAGGCACTGTACATGTGGTTTAAATTTGTTAATGTATTTAATCCTCAAAAGAATCCTATGGCTCAATTTTACATCCATTACAAAGATTAGAATCTGAAGTTCAGAACCATCAAATTAACTAACCTTTACCCACAGTCACAGAACTTGGAAACAGTATAGCCAGGGTTTGAACCCAAGTTTTCTGGCTCCAGATTCAACGTTCTTAATTTCAAAGTTAAACTAGTACATCTGCAATTCTACTTTGAGAATTGTGTGGCAGTCAGTCATTTTGATTGCAAATTATATCTAATATATTATAAATGTTTAACACACACACACAGACACACACACACACACACACACACACACACACACACATACACATATAGAGCCCACCTAAATAAAAATATTTCATTTCTGATGACAGAACTGGCCTCAGGAAGAAACTCACTGATCCTGTTTGTACCAGTCCTCTTACTATTATTATTATTATTATTATTATTATTGTTTCACCATTATTTATTTCTTGTGATTTTTCAAGCCACCAGGTCTGGTCTTGAACTGTAGTTGGCCATGTGGGAATCCAACACCTTAACCACCACGCCACCTGCTGACCACTCCTCTTATATTTTTTTAAGGAGTAAACTGCTAAGAACACATCCAGGACAATGACTGGGCAGAGAAAAGCTGGTAAAGTATCTACATTATTTCAAGAATTTTATGATGACCTTAACCTTTCTTAATTCATATATACTGCTTCAATAATATCCCAAATTTACTACCTAATTTAAACTCAGTAGGTGAGTTAACAAATGAAACTAGAAACAAGAGGAAGAGGAAGAGGAGGGGAAAAAGGCACTCCTAGGGTAGAGAAGAAAAGCTATGATTCCGTGTGCAAACAGTATATTACACTCAATGTAATTCAAGCAGACATAGCCATGAAAGCAATGGATTAGAGAAAATAATAGTTAATAGCATAGAATTTACTTTCTAGCAATAATAGGACTTTTATAGTAAAAGCAAAAGTTTGTGTGTTTGTTTTTCCCTCTGTGTGCATGTTTCCGTGTTCATAGAGACAGCAGGAAGAGATAGCAAGAGACAGAAGCCAGCTACATACATATTTGAAAAGTAATAAAAGAACCAATGAATGCTCCTTTCTACAAAGTAAATGTACAAGTGTTAGGGATAATTTTTCTGTTTTTAAAGTCAATCTTTTGGGACTTGAAGGGCCAGCAGGTAGCGTGGTGGTTAAGGGCCGATCTCACGGTTCAAGTCCTGGTTTTGGAGGCCTGCTTTCTCGCTTTCTCTCTAGCTTTCTGTCTGTCTTTCTCTACCCTTCTCTGGTCAAATTAAAATAAATAAATAAAGTTTAAATTAAAAAATAATTCTTTAAAAAAATAGCACTTGATTTAAGAGCTTGTTCTTGACGTACTCTGTAAAGTTCCATACTACCTTAATCTTAAAGAAGCACTACTGCAACATATGGTCCTCTTCAAATAAAGAAGACACAAGTGTTCATGCAAATGTCTGGTTTGATTTTTACACACAGTTAACGTTTTCCAAACAACCCTCCTTCAGGTGCCAGCATACGATATCCAGGGTTTGAATACAAGGCACTAATGTGTCTGGCTAAATTAATATATCATGCCAAGTCACTGGAGTCTCAGCTCAGATTACCTGAAATCACCTTGTGGCGCCCACTAAGCGGTGCTACTTCTCTCTCTGGTGTACATGGCATCATGATTTATTCACTGCAAAAGGTGTGGTTAAAGCTAAGAGGTTAAAGCTTAGTCCAAAAGGAGTGTGCATTTTGACTTCGATTGCTATTTTCGTACCAACATGAATTATTTAACACTAGACTTAGTTTGGGTTGTTGTTCTTCTTTTTAGCATATATTATGTTTTAATATAGACTGACCGAAGGTGCTTTCACCTTACTTACGGGAATGCATATCAAGAAAATAGTAAAATTTATAATGAAAAACAAACCACGGAGTTATACCAATCATGCTTCATAAACATTTCGGGTTTAAAAATGATAGTGTCTTCCCACACCATCCATGTAAGTTCTTCACTTTATGTCCATTCATTACACATTACAATCTTACAGTGTTACAAAGCCAAAATCATTTTCTCTCGCCTTCCTCCCTTCCCCTCTTTTCTTCTCTCTGGCAGAGTCTCACTTTGTTGCCCAGGCCAGCCTGGAGCTTGTGATTCTCCGGTCTCGGCCTCCTGAGTTACTGAAGTTAAAGGTGCACACCACCATGCCCTGGCCTAGAGGTTGTGCCAAGAATCAAAACAGGGTCGGATGTGGTCCTATCCTACAGAGTGCAGCGTTTTAGCAGTTCACACCAGTATGCCTGGGTCTAAAATTGTATTTTGATTAACTTCTATATAGAAGGGTATAAATCAATGAAATATTTACAAATATATTTCCCCCAGTCTCTGGCACCAAAATTGAGTTTCTGGAGGAAGAAATATTTTTCATTGCATAAAAAATAAATAAATAAAAGAATTAAATGGATCCCACAGCTTTCAACTCTTCACATAAATTATGTCTAACAATTTTTTTTATGCCAAATGGCATATGTGCATGCACAAGAGGAGAGATAAAGAGACAGAGGGGAAAAACATCCCTTAATGGAGCCTGGTTATACTGCAATGCTTTCTTCTCTATTTCTCTACCCCATCAAGATCCTGGAATGTTTTATCAAACTACTGGGGGCAGGTCTTGAATTCTAGTTGTTTACATAGGATCCATCTTCTTTTGCATAGTGCCTAATCACTGTGCTATGGGGCCAGGCCAGTCCATTCTTAACAAAATTTTAGAAGCAACTTGGAATACTTTGCTCCTGTAGTTACTGAATGGGTTACATGGGCAGTTTCAGTTCTGTCAGGTCCCTAAATCGGTCATTACAAAGATCATGAACACTCGGCTCCATGGCTCCTTTCTATAACCCGATCTAATCTGTCCATCCGTCCCCACTCTGAGCAGTCCCAGGTATCTTAACTGTAGCTTTGCTCTCCAATCCCATAGTGGCATGAGATCCTTACATGAGTTCTATCCTAGTTTTGGAACCTTTCCTCCACCCTTAATTCTCAGTCAAGCATTGTGTGCCCTCTTTTCAAGATAAGAATTACAAAACAAAACCAAAAATAAAACACATCCCTGACCTCAAGGAGTTCAGAATCTAGTAAAGATCAGACAGTTAAGCAGCAAGAAATCAAGAAGTCCCTGCCATGACAAGTGATCAAGCCTCAACACTGGCACTCAACTCACTTCAGACAACTCTTTCTTCAGGATTTAAGTCCCAAGTACTGGTTTGATTTCTGCTTCTAAAAAGAACACAAGAATGATAACCTCACCGTCCGTTTAACCAGGATTATTCTCCCCCTCTGGTGATCTCAAGGCCAGTTAGTGACGTTAGTCAAGACTGAGTGAAGTTCACCCACCTCGCTGATGGCACAACCACCCCGTATTTGAGTCAGATCTTATCTTGGATGTCCTTTTCTCCTTTCTCCACAGGCCTGCCATGGAGATTAAATGGCTTTGACCTGGGGTGGGGTGGGTGGAAGAAGAAGGTTCTTGGAGAATGAATGATGACCTAGTAACCAAGTCCCTAGCCACTTCCAAAGCTCTACAGGCTTATGACTTTGACTAAATATGCAGTTCAATTTTGTAAACAAATGTTTTATGTCTACCAACTATTAATAAAAGCTCAAATTTGCTGGAATCCTTTTATTGCATTTATATTATTTAATGTCCATGATAATGAAATATAATAGATACTATTATGAGACTAATACATAGATTAAAGGACCCTAAAGATGTTAAAGTAACTTGCCTAATGTCACACAGCTTCTAAGTAATGGAACTGGAATTCTAATCCTGGAATTCTCACTTCAAAAGTTCATTCTAAACCACCAAACTAAGCAACTTCTCTATCATACATGGCATCCTAATTTGTCCTTCATAAAGGGGAAGGGCAGAGTTGAGACGTACAGTTCAGAAAGTGCATGAATTTTACTCTCTAGTCCCCGCTGTTGTTTGTGGAAAATGTGTGTGTGTGTGTGTTTAGTTTTGTTGAGTTTTCTAGTCAGACAGAATGGGGTCTGAATTCTGACTCAATCACTCTCCAGTTATGTGACCTTGGGAACATTACATAATAACATCAACAATTTATTGGCTATTTTCTATATGCCAGCCACTGTGCTAATACTTGGCATACACTGTCTCATTAAATTAAGTCTTCATAAAAACCTTGACAAGGAAATAATATTATTCATATTCTGTAAATGACTGAAAGAAGGTAATAAGTAACCCGCCCAAGGTCAGAGAGCCGGCTGGTGAACATAGCCCTAAACTGAGCTGGGATGAAGCAAAAGCCCCTGGATGGCACCATGCTATGAAAAGGGTGAAGTCTGCCACCGTTGTCACCACTAAGGACCTCTGAGGATGGACTCTGGAGCCTCATGTCTGGGTTTGAATCCTTACATCCAGCTGTGAGATCCTACCTTCTCTTGACCACTATTCGTCATTTGCAAAGGTGAAATGAAAATACTAATGACCTTCAGATGATGTTTTTGAGGAGAATAAATGAGATAATGATTACAATGGGACTGGAGGCACTAGGCAATCAATGGATTATAATTAACGGAAAGGATCATTTTACTTTTGAATAATTTTGATTCAATTCTTGCATATTGATGATCTCTCTACTTTCTGTATGATTTGGTAAAAATCTCAAGGGATAGATCAACATTAGGGCCCTGAAATCTCATGCCCTATTCGGAAGAATAGCATAAAATAAAAATCTCTTTTGAGATTTAGAATGTTTGTCTTTTTGGTCATCTTCTTCTTTTTTTTTTGGAGAGGTTTTTGCTATAGGGCATGTACGCTCACCACACAGACAGAGAGAGACAGAGAGACAGAAAGTGAGAAATCACCCCCCAGGGGGGATGGCCATGCCGCAATCCCTTCTCCTCCATTCTCCTCTCGGGCTCTTGGGCACGCACACACACGTGCCCGGCGTGAGTTTAAGCCACCAGGTCCGGGACTCGAACCAAGGTCGACTACATGGGAGTCCAGCGACATAGCCATTATGCTAACTGCTGGTCCCTCTTTTTGGTCATCTTAAAGCCTAGATCTACTTGGAAATTATATTAAATGAAATATCAATGAAAGTAACTCTAAAAAGCATCCTAAATAAACAGTATAAAAGACAGATATTTTTCATTTCATATAGCTAGTAGTAATTGCTTGCACTTTCTTTTCTTTCTTGTTATTTAATTTTCCCAGAGGGTGCATGTGCTCACTATACACAGAGAGAGAGAGGCGAAGAGCGAGAAAGCACCCACCCTCCATAGGGAATGGTCATGAAGCAAACCCGTGTCCTCCATTTCTCCCTCCTTTTGGGATTTTGGGCATGCATACACACATGCCCAGTGTTTTCTCAAGTCACCAAGTCCAGGACTCGAACTGCATGGTCAGCCATGTGGGGTCCAGCTGTCTTAATCACCACACCACCGGCTGACCCTTCTTTTCATTTTTAAAAATGAAGTTGCGCTTTTGATTATTAAAATGAAAGAGTTCCAAAGAGGCATTAAACCAGTAGCCTTGATTCTAACTACAGAGAATCAATTAAGAAGTTCAGTTCATACTGAGAAGAACATGGTGAATAAAGAAGACATGAATTGATAGTAAGGCTGACAATGTTCCCATAGTAGGTGTCTTAATATCACTTGACGGATTAAGTCCTGTAAATGGAGGTGAGGTAAAGAATAAAGGATACTAAAAGTAACTCCTGTCACAAAGACAACGATCCTGAAGAAACTGTGCTGTTCATTCTAAGATGCCACTGATCTCTTGCTCATCTCATGATGCCCACTCCCACACCACATATATTCTTCACCCAAGTTAGTTACACCCATATGAAATGATTTCTTTTTTCACAAAAAAAGTAGGAATAGGTGGAATAATCCCATTAAGAAAAAAAAAAAAAAAGAAAAAAAAAGGAAAGAAAAAAAAAAAAAAAAGATGTACAAGAAAAGAGACCACTGCATTTAGAATACTAAGCATGGGCTGGTCCATAGCCTAGTTGATTAAAGGAACCAGATCCATCATGGCCGACTGCACAGTTATAATCCTGGCTCTGGTGGCCAGGATTTGAAAAGCAATCTATGGCCAACTGCACAGTTATAATCCTGGCCCTGGTGGCCAGGATTTGAAAAGCAATCTATGCAAGGGTGCCTCAAAGCCTTACAAGATGGAAAAATGTAAGAAAAGCAATTGCGGCATGATCGTGCCCCATTGGGAGGGAGAAGCTTATTCCCTCTCCTTGTTGCTCTTTAGCAAGTAATGCCTCTTCTGGCAATTTAAAACAGCAAACAAACAAAAGCTAAGCAGTAATTTTTTGACCAATGACAAAATGTGTTCTACGACTCCATTTAAACATTAATGGAGAGATAAAATATAAGCACTTGGTTAAAATATATCACTTTCATTCTATTTTTAATTTGCAACAAGATTTCTCTTACTAGGTACACAATGCAGATTTTAAAAGAGAAAAGAAGTGCTTCATAGATTTCAATTTAAAAAATGGAACTCTTTAACTACTAACTTACATGAAAATCATAGCTATTACTTTTTTTTTTAAGTTTCTTTAACAACTTCCTAAAGAAATAGGAATCTTACCTTTCCATATCTTCTGGAGAGCTTTCTCGGTGCTTTGAAAACTCCTGAGGTCTATGCCAAACAGCCATTCTCTTCCTCCCAGGGTCTTATGGGCTTGGAGAAATCCCCACGCCTGCTGCTACCACTGAGGATGAAGGCTAGGAAAGTTTCAGGGTTTGGGCAGCAGGATCACTGAGGCACAGCCAAAGCTAGGGAAGCCTTAACAACTGAAAGCAAGGGGAGAAGGGCAACATGGTACCCAGCATGGGGCTCAATCGTAGCAGCAGGGGGCAGACTCTCTCCTGCTCTCAGGAGGCTTTACAGGCAGCCATCACAGAACCAAAGGTTCTGTCAATGGGCAGGGCTGAGGAAGTGGAGACATGACCACACAGCACAGACCCTGGGAGAAGGGGAACAACTAGCACAGAGCTCAGGTAGCGCTTGAAAAGAATCACCACAATTCCCCACCAGAACACAAGAAGCAATGGAGAAATGCAACAAAATACATGGAGAGAGGCCATTCTAGCATCCCATAAGAAAGCCAGAAACACTGATGAGGAGAGGCAAGGAGATCTAGTTCTAGAAAGAAAAGAACATGTATTATTCATGCCTGCTGTATTTGCAGTTAAAGATCTCACAAGTGACATAAAATTACTAAATCCTGTCCTTCCAAGCAGACTTTATATCAAAGAAATGTACAAATTAAAAAAAAAAAAAGAAAAAGAAAAGAAAGAAAATCCCAGCGTGCTAATCCACAGGCAATGGAGACTTAAAAGGCAAAGTTGTTGGGAATTCAAGGAGAAAACAGAAAGCAGAAAAAGTTAAACGATTTCTAAATAGAGAAATAATGAAAATTAAAATAAAGGTCCAACACATTTTATCAAATACAGGACTTTCTATTATGATCAGATGAGGGAGACTGAATAAACTCAGTGGGATAAGAAGAAGGAGGGGGAAAGGCAGCACAGGAAGGATAGAGATGAGGAGAGCAAGAGATGGGAGAAAGAAAAGAGGAAGAAAGGAAAGTGAGATTAACTTGCTTCTGATGCATCGTTAGATAAACTATTCAGTGCGATGCTCCTGAACCTTTGCTTCATGTTATACATCCCGTGGGGATGCCAATAGCTTGTTAGTCACTACTCACAGCTTTTCGACTGCTCTCAAGCCTTCAGGAGCTCATCCTAAGGAGCTCACTTGGTATCAGATACTCAATGGCTACAAGAAACAGACCTAAGACAACTTTACTTCAATGAGTCAGTTGAAATCTAGTTAGAGACGCAGTATAAATTCTAGTAAGACTTTCATAATCCCTAATAAAGGGGCCAGCAGGTGGCATGGTGGTTAAGGCACTGGCCTCTCACATGGCTGACATCAGTTTAAGTCCCAGACCTAATGGCTTGTTTTTCTCACTCCCCCCTCTTCCTCTGTCTCTCTCTAGTGAGCCCACATGCTCTGCAGCAAATTTCAAAAATTAAGAATTTAAGAATTTAAGAATTAAATAATTCTTAAAATAACAATCCCTAATAAGTAGCAAATGAAAATGAGTAGGATTATATAGGGATTATCACCTTTCAAGAAGTAAACTAACCATGCAAAGTATTTTATACTTCTATCAGAACTAGATGATAAGAAACCCTATTGCCTGATAGCAATTATGTGTGTGTAATTCTTGACTTCAAGTATATATTTATCTTTTCATCAAATCTCAGGTAACTAAAATAGTAACAATAATCTATTTTATTTGGTGTCAAGTAGCTCAAATAATCTTGTGTCGAGAAAAATTTCTTTCTCTCCCTCCATACCTCCAAAAGATTAAAATCGTGTCAACAGTAACTGAAATAAAAGCAGCTCTAGTTGGGCAAAGATCTGATAAGTCATTAGGAGTCAAATATTGCCATTAAATGGTATAATCCCTACACCACCACAACAAAAAAATAGTGCTTAAGGAGCTAGTATTTTTAATTTGAGGAAATTGAGATTTTATAAGGGAAAAGAATGAGAAATTTTCCTTCAATAATGCTTTGTCATCAGAATAGTCCGTGCCTAAGTTTAGATGCTGGGGTGAATCAAAATTTAATTTTTTAAACCATGAATCATGTCAATATGATAGGTTTGCATAGGCAAAGATTGGGTGGGCCCCTATGGAAGAAACCAAACAGAAGCTAACTTTTTTAAAGTAATAATTCTGGACTTTCAATAAAAAACAAAAAGGCCAGCAGATGGCATAGAGGATAAGACAGCTGGATCCTGAATAATCTAATCTTAACTGGAAAAGAATATTCTTACCTAGAATCAGGCATATGAAAGAATTTAATTTAAAATTAAAATTCCATAACCTACTATTGTAAGAAAAAAAAAAAAAGAAAGAAAGAAAGAAAGAAAAAACAGGTGCTCATTTAAATGTTAAAGAGGAATAACTGTTTTCATATACTAGATAGTAATTTTTAAAATCACTGCAGGTCAAGTAAAAAACAAGAGACTCAAGAGTAATTAAGAAGGTAAATAGAAAACTGTTCTATTTACTAAGGTATCTAATAATAATCTTTGGGATTAGTATTTTCAAGTAGTAAAGCTAGAAGTAAATATGAACTTTATGAAACATATACAGGATCGCAGATAGGTCACTAAGGTAAAACCATGACTTCTCTCTAAAACAAAGCTTCTGATGTATGGAAATCAGAGGCCATTTTCCCTTAGGTGTCATTTCAGTCCTTGAGAGAGTAGGCCTACCTGAAATGTGCATACCCTAGCCAACTGGCTCCCCATTTGCCTTATTCACTCACCAGCATCCATTAGCCAACTCCATGGTGTATCTTCCATAGACAAGATACAGCTTCTTCTTGCCATGTTGCCATGAAAAGGATCCAGAAGGTCCCCCTTAAACCACATTTCCCGAGTGACTGCTGCAGCACCGAGAGTAAAGGACAGCCAGGTCAGCCACTGTTCCTTCCCAGCCATATTAGCAGCAGCAGCAGCAGCAGAAGCTGGAGCAGACCATCTAGACCCACCTCCTTGCAGGACACTAGCCAAAGCATTCTTGTTTATTCTGCTCCTACACAGAGTTTGCTCGTATGCTTGCACCTTTTCCAGAGTGTCAAAACAGGTGCTTTCCTGGGATCATGCTTAAAACCTGCTCCCCAAACAAGGTGAATATACTGTCACCATGAGACTCTGCATTTCTAATTCCAGAGAAAAACACGCTCTCAGAAGTTTACTTTAACGTAAGGAATAACGTGATGAATTCTTTAGAAATGTTTGGTCATCCATCTCACTCATAAGAGAGAACTGCCCTAAAATTTCCTGTGAATGAAAGAAAGGGCATTACCATATAAAATAAATGCTCCCATGCAACTTTGGTCACTTCTGTCATAATATTCTATCAGCCTTCCTGGCACAGAACTGCCTTTTTGTAAATGTTGGCGTTTCCATGATCTTTGGAACATGCTGGACAGATGCAGAAATATCAGGTGTCATTATCTTTATTTTAGAGAAGGAGAAAAGACTTCTACTTCCATATTTTATTCCATGTTGACATTATGGATTAGTTGTTTTTCTTACCAGTGATGCTCAACCTGAGTGGCTAGAACGTGGCTACACAACAGAATTAAGCAGGTAACAACATAAATAAGTGTTTAATTTACTTGGCTGATTTACTATAACTAAACCCTTATATATGGAAAAAAAAAAATCCTGACTTTTATTTCTTAAAAGAAAGCTCCAGCCACCCAGTGGCATGGTGGTTAAAGTGGTTGGATCCCACATGGCCAACCACATGGTTCAAACCTCAAACCCAGTGACTTGAGAAACACATTGTGTGTGTGTGAGCCCAAGATCCCAGAAGGAGAGTGGAGGAGAAGAAACCGGGGTGTAGCCATTCCCACAGGGGATGATTTCTCACTTTCCCTCTCTCTTTCTCTGTATCTCTCCCTGGTAAGTGTAAGTGCCCTATAGTAAACAACAACAAAAAAGATAGCTCAACAAATAAGAAACAGATTATTTTCCTAATCATTTACTTGTTAGAGAAGAATTACAATCACCAAGGGTACTGTACTCAGAGAGTGGCAGTCCTCACTACGTACACAGATTCTCACGTGAAAGTACTTCACAGTGTTTTGCATCAACGAAGTGACAATGACAATAGCTAAGCTGTATTGAGAATCACTGAGTGCCAGGCACGACCATCAGTGCTTTACGTGTGTCGTCCCACTTAATCTCACAACAATCCTAAGAGTTAGATATGAGTACTGTCCCCATTTTGCAACTGAGGAAACTAAGGTTCAGTCCGGTTATGTAACATCTCCAAGGTTATACTAATTAAAATCTAGGTTGTACAGTTCTAAAGCTAGAGCACTAAGTCACTTTAATAAAGCTGCAATGTTAATTTAGATTTCCATTTATTTGTTTATTCCAGTTATCTTTAATAAGGTAGACATTATTAGAAGTCTACATAAAATTGAAATTTAAATAGAAACCAGCAGGTGGTATGGTGGTTAAGATGATGGATCCTATTGCAGCATGGCCATCCCCCCTGGGGGGTGATTTCTCGCTTTCTGTCTCTCTGTCTCTCTCTGTCTCTCTAGTGAGCACATGCACAAAAACCTCTCAAAAAAAAAAAAAAAAGATGATGGATCCTACATGGCTAATGCCACGGTTTGAGTCCCAGATCTGGTGGCTTGAAAAACACACTGGGAGTATATATGTGTATGTGTGTGTGTGTATGTGTGCACACACACACACGTGCACACACTCATGCCCAAAATCCTAAAAGAAGAATGGAGAAGAAGGGATTGTAGCATGGCCATCCTCCCAGGAATGGTAAAGTGATTTCTGTCTTTACCTCGGTCTCTGTCTGTCTCTCTCTCTCTCTGGCAAGTACCCATGCCCTAGAGCAAAAATCTTTGTAAAAAAGGATTTAATAATAGCTAGTATATACATAATACCTACTGTGTGCCCTGAAATACTTACTGTGTTCCTTGAGTCCTTTACATATGTTAACCTGCATAAGAGTCACAACCACCCAACAAGGTACATACGCTCCCATTGAATAGAGTGTATCTGATGAATCTGAGACATAAAACTAACAAGTAGCAAAGGTAAAAATTTGGATCCAGAGAATGTGGCTCCTGTAAACTTGTTCTATGCCTACCTTCTACTGCCTCTTGAAAATTGGAGTGTCACAGCACACACACACACACACACACACACACACACAAAGTAGTCCTGGCCAGAACCTTGGTGAGAATATATGATATCTCTGTCTCTTTTGAAGTATGTATATATAAATATCCACATAAGCTTATATTTTACACATTTCTCTTAATGATGTTTACTAACATAAGGAATTAACAAGTGTTATATGTGAATGTGATTCTCAGTTCTTTATCATTTTTGGTCGGTCGCCCTTTCTTTCTTTCTTTCTTTCTTTCTTTTCTTCCTTCCTTTCTTTTGTTTGTTCCTTTTTAGATTTTTGCCATAGGGTGTATGCACTAGTTGGAGAGAGAAAGAGAGAAGGAGAGTGAGAAATCACCCCCTAGAGGGAATGGCCATGCCGTAATCTCTTCTCTTTCATTCTCCTCTTGGGATTTTGGGCATGTACACATATGTCCCTGCCATGATTTTCAAGCCACTGCATCTGGACTCAAACCATGGACACCCACATGGGAATCTAGACCTTAACCAACATGCCACTGCTGGCCCCTCAGATTTTAAAAAGTCAAGGATCAATTCATACTTCACATTTTTCCCAAGGGTATCATGTTTTCAGAGACACTGACAAGGCAGTAACGTCATTACCAGCACAATGTCGTCATTCTGTTTTAGAGGGTTTCCACTGATGCAAATCACGCTTATATTCCGTTCCCATCCTTGGCAAATAAATGTAATGATGTGCAGAGTCCAGACGGCTGTGAGTTTCGAGAAAGTTTTAGGAATCCAAGGATCATACCTGTAGGTATGAACTAAAACCAACGTTGGTCCAAGATACTTCTTTGAAAATCCAGCAGCTCAAATGACCTTCCTAAAATTAGCCTTTGAAAATCCAAAGCCATCTGAGTAATTCAGACAGCTTAAACCAAGTAGGAGGGCCTCAAATATAAGACCAGGAAGGCAGTGAAAATTACAGAAGTCAACAATTCTCTTTAATATTGCAGTGAGCCTAACTCTCTGGATTCATTTTGACTGTCTTCAGCTTTTTTTTTTTTCTCTAATCTAATCTAAATTAGCACCAACAGACATATGCACATGAAAACGTCAGAGAAAAAAATATATGTTTATGGTGAAGATGCTCCTCTTCTGTTAGAATGTAGCCGTAAGTTACAAGAAACACAACCATGTGGTGGCATTTCGCAGAACTTCTTTAAGTGGTCATGTGGCATACCTAGAGGTGATGTACTGTTTAGAGTCTATTTACTCTTACTTCGATCATCAAAAGTTACCAGAGAAGGATAATGACAATTTTGGACCCAAAAGCTAGAAAAAAAAACCCTTTTTTGCAGAATTGCTGGGGCAATGGTGCTAGATACTGTACCCATGCCAGTCGGCATGATTCACTATTTGGCTGATCACAGATTTAAACCTGTCTCAGTCTCGAGTCTTCACACTGCATTTACACAAAATTTATTCCGAAATTCTAGAAAGCACATTCTGACATCGTCTGGGAGAGAAAGCAGGCTTTTACATAAGCGAGGTCATAACAAATGATTTTTATGACCTTGGCATTACTAAGTGATAGACGAGAAAGAATTATGACTCATTTCTGCAGTCATCCAAATATATACACATAAGATGATACAGACAGACAGATGGACACATGCGGATTTTGACTGCTCAATCTATCCACTGCACTTACAGTTCTCATTTCTTGCCAATGTTAAAGACAGTGCATTAACAACATACATGTGAAAGTTCCTGATCATTTTGTAAAGATTTTAACTTTATTTCTTCATTTATTTATTTTAATTTGATCAGAGAGGGACAAATGGAGAGAGAAAGAGAAAGTAAGAAAGCAAGCTGCCAGGTCCAGGACTCAAACCGCAGTCAGCCATGTGGGACATGGCACCACGCCACCTGCCGTCCCTGAATTCCTAATCATTTTAGTAGAGTTTACATTTTTTTAAAAGAATTATTTATTTAATTCAAATTATTATTATTATTTTATTTGACCAGAGAGAGACAGAAAGAGACAGGAAGGGAAAGCAAGAAAGCAAGGCGCCATGTCGGGTCTCGAACCATGGTTGGCCATGTGAGTGTCCAACACTTTTATCTACCATGTCACCTGTTGGCCCCTAGACTACTTTTTTAAGGTGGTATCAGTAGAAATAATATTTGTAGATGAATATGATAACTAAGCTTCTTATTCATCAATCTATTTGATGAGTCTACTTCCTTTTATTTAGTTTCTTGAATGTTGCTTTATCTGGACATAAATAAATTAGTCAGCATAAACTCCAGGCTCCACTTAGGTGAGAACACGGGAGGTTATGGTGAGCTCCTTTGCTTCTCCTGGAAACTAACCCACCCACCAATCCTTTACTAATATCATGACATCTAGATATGAACTAGTGACCTAAAAGTGAAAAGCTCTAACTGCACTACAGATTCCTGAGTCATTTTGTCCTCACAACTTCATGTTTTAAATAAAACTGGCTAAAGAAAACCTGTGAGTGACTCAGTATGACTTCGTGTTTCCAAACCAGGAAAAGGAAGGACTTTCAGTGTTTGAGATAACGTTTGTTTTATTATAGTTTAAAAACAAACATTTCCTATTCAGTTATGCCCACAAGCAGCGAAAGAGAGAGAGAAACAAAGGGAAGAGTGTGTGTTGGGGGAAGGAGGGTTCTGTGTTTGTGGAGGTAAGGGAAGAGATGGGAGGAAGGGAAGGAGAGACAGAGACGGGAGAGAAAGAGAGAGAGGCTTCTGGGTTTGTTTTCGCAGTATCCGGTGTCTGTGTAAACCGCTTTTGTGCAGGGGATAGAATTTACTGCAGCATATTATGTGCACATAAGCCATGAAAGTATTGCAATTTATCATAAAATCAACAGCAATGGCCTAGCTGATTGCATCCTGTGTGTGGATCAATTCAATGACACAGAATGATGTATCCCATAGAGTTACATAAAAGAATAGAAATCCTGAACCTTTACACTAGATTAATTTGATATCTTTATTTCAATATTCATAAGACCTTTTCTGCATATAAATTAAAATAGCTTATTTTTGTTGTGACAGAGCATGTGCAGATTTTGTCCTAGTATCATGCTAATATTGGGTTGTCAGAAAAGTCAGGTGGTACCTTTTCTATGCTTTTCTCTGCAAAAATGCATCATGACGTTTCCAACAACCTACCGTAAACCTAGAGATATCTACTTTCTTGAAAATACATTTTACGTCATTGTTATTCACTGGAGTTATTGAGGGATGTCCAAAAGAAGTAATGAATTGACACTTGCCAATTACGATAAATATATGGAAATCACCAAAGGATAATTGGGATTACCAAAGCACCCGTAAGAGTTTCCACCGCAATTGTGCATCTTCCCGTGTGTTCACTGGGAATGCTTCATGCAAGCCTGTGTTCCCCGTTTGGGTACAGGATTGCAAACAAAGGGAACAAAATACCTTGGCCAATAGAAGAACAGAAAGTTCCAGAACAAGCTTTGAAAAACATACCCAGTCAGTATCCCTGTAAGATGGGAAAAAATAGCAGCAGCAGTGCCCAGCAGATCAAAGAAGGACTGCATGAAACAATACGGGAACTCGTTGAGATGGTAAAAGCAAAGATGGGTGCTCAAGAGCAAGTACTAAATGCAAGCAGAGCCGAGAAATGCCTTCATGACAATCCCCGTTAAGTGTGTATTATGCTCAGGGAGACCAAGTCAGGTACATGCCCATGGCCACTAGCTCAGGTCATCCTCATTACATAAGCCTGGGGCAGGTACGGTATTATTATTTTAGTTTATTTATATTTTAGGTTTTTGATAGGCTGTGGGCACTTGGTGAAGAGAAACAGAAAGATACAGAGAGAGAGGAAAAGTAAGAAATCATCCCCCTGGGGGGTGGGATGGCCACACTGTAACCCCTTCTCCTCCATTCTCCTCCCAGGATTTCAGGCATGTCGGCACATGTGCCTGGCATGATTATTTCAAGCCTCCAGGTCTGCACTCAAACTACAATCGGCCATGTGGGAGTCCAGCACCTTAATCATGCCACCTGCTGGCCCTGAGACAGGTACATTATTATTCCCATTTGACAGACAAGAACACTCACAGTGGTCGAAAATGTACCCAACGACATCTGTTCCCAGAATGTCCCTAATATCCTGAGCAGACACCAGGGAACAATGAGACTCTGCCACCACTCACAGAAACACACGCACACACCTGATGTCTATTCTTTTTGTTAGAGGGACTACCACATATTTTTTGCATGATACTGAGAGAGTTCATTATAATTTTTGAGAATTCATAGAGATGATTCCTTAAGGGGACCAGCAGGTGGCATGGTGGTTAAGGCACTGGACACTCCCCACATTGCCAACCATGGTTCAAGTCCCAGACCTGTTGGCTTGCTTTCTCACTTTCCCTCCTTCCATCCTTCTTTCTCTCTCTCCCTCCCTCCTTCTCTCTCCCTCTCTCCCTCTCTCTCTCTGTGTGTGTGTGTGTGTGTGTGTGTGTGTGTTTCTCTCTGGTCAAATTAAAATAAATGAATGAATAAATAAAACTGAATTAAATAATTCTTTTAAAAAATAAAAGGAAATAATTCCTTAAATAACTAGAGATCGCTACTCCTTCGACTGTCAAATAATTGCATAAGTGAATATTAACCCAAACCAAATAGCACACATGTCCCACGGCATCTGGAAAGATTTTATTGTGCCCAACACCAGAAAAATAATCAAATGCTAGCTTGTTTAGGAAGAAATATATTTTCTTTATTCACATCTGACATTGCTGCCTGAGCTAAGCCAAGTCAGTTCCACTAAGGATTAAACATCTTTCTTTTGTTTTTATAGGCTTTTCTTAATCCCTAACAGAAACTTTTCTCCATTTTTTAGTTGATTGTTAGTACAAACTTTCTATTTTGATGTTAAATGCTACCAGTATTATTCCTTTTTTTAAAGCCCAGCTTAGTTCCCAAGTGAGCTCATATTGTCTTTCAGCACAGGCACTTCCAGTTCCACATTCCTTTTTAAAATACTTCTTCCCCTGCCCCCCAGCTCCCTCTCTCTCTCTCTCTCTTTTTTTTTTTTTTTCATTCCAGAAATGACTAATCTTCCTGTTATTCTACTCTGTCAGTTTTTCCCCTGGTATTCTTTTCATGTTGCATAACGTTTACTTTTCACCAGCTCCTTTTAGAATGTTACTACTGCCTCCTTGCTACTAGCCTTCTGTTTTCAACAGGTTACAATGGTCAATATTTATGTATTAGTAAGATGTTGGTCAACTTTTGTGCTATTCAGATTAAGCTATTTCCTCTACTCAAAAATGTAAGGACTCTTGCAATGGCCATGAATAAAGATCCATTTGCCAATCCAGTCTAATCCCTACAGTTACCAGATACAACCTCTAAAGGGCTTCCTTTCTTGTTTCTTTTCGTATTTTCTGATAAGATGCTTCAGCAAAACAGACAGACTATCCCCACCTCTTTCTTCCCCGCACTTTTCTATAATACCATAAAAACATGTGAGCATAGTTTTATAAACACAATGTAAGGTTTTTCACTGCTCCAATGTTCCGTGGTAAAATATATTTTAATTATATGTCAAGAATTTGCCTTCTACTCTCATCGTGGATAATTATAATAGCTGTATCATAGTATCTGAACATCGGAAAAACAACTGAGTTTCCATTGTAGGAAAAAAAATCTGCTACAGTTGTTAGAATTCTAACGATTAAAGGATATATTCCAAAATTTACAACACAGTATCACAGGCCTGACTAAGCAACATAAATGATAGCCCTGGATTTATACACTGTATCTTTTGGTAAATTCAACATTACATCACACTCACTACTTCATAGTCACAGTATCCCTCGGAGAAAAGTAGTATTAGTAGTCTTATTTTATATATTCTACTCATACAAGAAGATATGCACACTCTTAGAAATATTAATTCCTAAAATCCTTAGAAACTGTACATTTCCTATAAAACTTAAAACACCTTCTGAAAAGCCCGACAAAGCACACATTATTACAGATAAAGGCAACTGTAAAATTTCACCCTCATTTCCCGAAAATAAAAGCCAAATTAAGTTCAAATGTTTGCTTATGTTGAAATAGCACAAGCTTTTTATCATTATTCTTAGTCTTGGGCAAGGGGTATTCCCACTTTTCTCTCTTCAAATTCTTACTTCCTCATAGTAAGTACACAAATTTAATTGTCCTTCTTTGTCACAAAGTGCCCTTAACAGAATCATCCAATTTTTTTTTAGGTCAGGGGAACAATATAAATTCCAAATATCTTTGTCATCAATATTTTATGTACTGTTTTAAGCTTATTTCTTTCTTCCATGCATATAAAAGAGAGAGAGAGAGTATTCTCAGCGGGACCTTTACACCATGATCCACTACCACCTTTGGCCAGCCCCCGATCTTGGGCACACACATGCTTAGAGAGATCTTCAGACATGAACCTAGAACCTTCACATGGGGGTCAGTCTCACATTTTACTACCGCTAGAGAGAGAGAGGGAGAGAGACAGAAAGTGCCCCCCTTCAGCCCCGTATCATCACCATTTCAGACAGTAAGGCTAAGGACTTCAAAGTCAACTAAAAATACTGTAAGTTAAAATGTATAGTATATTAGTATATTAACCCAAATATTATATAGTAAGCAAGGCTTTTTTTTTTTTTTTTTTTAAGATTTTGGTTTTAGGACATATGTGCTCATGATGGAGAGAGAGAGAAACAGACACAATGAGAGGGAAAGCAAGAAATCACTCCTCTGGGGGATGACCATGCCACAATTCCTTCTCCTCCACTCTCTTCCCGGGATCTTGGGCACACATGCACACGTGTCCGGCATGACTTTCAAGTCACGGGTTCTGGGACTCGAACTGTGGTCGGCTGGCTATGTAGAAGTTCAACAATATAAGCACTATACCATCTGCTGGTCCTAGCAAGAGCATATTTGTATATATGTTCATTTCTAAAAAATCCATCATGGGTCAGCTAGTGGCATGCTGGTTAAGGCAACTGGGTCTCACATTACCAGCTGAACAACTTAAGTCCTAGACCTGGTGACCAAAAATCTCAACAGAAGAATGGAGGAGAGGGGACTGTGTCATGGCCATCACTCCTGGGAGGTACTTTCACACTTTCTCTCTCTCCCTCTTTCTCTCTAGCAAGCATATATATTCTGGAGCAAAATTTAAAGAAAAAAATTCATCCTAAGAAAAACAAACCCAAACTATGCATTTTATGAATAAAGTAGGGTTCTTTTCTATATCTCTAGCAACTAACAGAGTACTTGACAAGACAGCAGATGCCTGTGGCCTAGCAAGTGATGTGATGCTTAAAGCACTGGATTCCCACATGGTCTACCAGGGTTCAAGTCCCAGACCCAGCAACTTGGAAATCACATTGACTGCATGTGTGTACATGCTCAAAATCCCAAAGGAAGAATGGAAGAGAATGGAAAGTGTCATGGCCATCTCCCCTGGAGGATGATTTCTTACTTTCCCTTTCTGTCTCTCTCTGGCAAGTGTATATGCCCTATGGCAAAAAATCTGGAAAAAAATTAAAAAGCAGATGCTCAATGACTATCTCCTGAGCAAATAAATTCGATCATACAGAAATTTAGTGTATTTATGTTAAACCCAAAAAGAGGAAAATGTAACCTCCTGGCACCATGGGAAGTAACATTACCAAAATATATTCATTAAAACTAAAAACTATTAGGATAAGCAATTCAAATAATTTTTCTAAAAAAAAAAATTTTAAAGCAATTTATTAGAGGGCTGGCCCTGTAGCAGATGTCATAGGAGCAACCACAGGTTGAATCCCGGCCCTGGTGGTTTGAAAAACATGTTGGGTACATTTTCCTGTGTTCAGGATCTGGAAGGACTTAGAAATGCAAGAACAAAAGAATTCCATTGGGGATGCTCGCCTTCTCTCCCCCCTCTCTCTCATTCTTTCAATCTTATGTGCATGCATGTACCCTTCAGTAAAAAAAAGAAAAAGAAAATTAAATATAAATAAACAAAATCCAGGAAGAATGTATTACAATACTTTGAAAAGATGTGCAAATTTATTTACAACTTATATTAAAAGTTAATAGCTGGTTCTGAAAATGGATAAATACAAAGATCATGCATTTTTTTTCCACCTTTGATATAAAATACATTTTGGAGTTGACAATTATAGTTACTAAAAAAGTTTCTTACAGAAGAATCCCTGGTAATAAATGCAGAATGGATGATATAATTACAAACCACCATGTTGCAATCCCTAAAAACGCATGTATGGAGCTACAGAAGGATCAACAATGAGGTGAAAAACCATGACCTGCGAGTCTCACGGAGAACTTGGCAGGGGTTGGCCCAGGCTGACCTGCGCGCAGACAGGCTGCGGCGTCTGTAACAGAGCAGGCAACTGAAATTATGCCCTCCTGATAGCAGGCAATTGGGAGGACACAGAACCTCCTAGAAAATGTTCTCACCAGTAATAAACAACACTGAAGCCGATTTAACGCTAGCTTTAATTTCTGGTGTACAGCCGTGAAGAACGACAGAAGAAGGAGCTGAATGACACTCGGAGAAGCAATCAGCCAGGTTCAGAATTTCAGACATTCTCAGGACAATGACATAACAAAATTCTTTTAAACAAATAAAGGCATGTGGGACGGGGGGAGCAGGAATTGTTACATATTTAAAGAATAGTAAGGCTCAAATTAGCCTCTTAAAAAAAGAGTTTTAAAAGACATAACATCGAAATGTACATGGAAACTTCTGTTTCGCTACTGACCTGAACAATATACCTATAAAAGAGACATTGCTGTGACACTCTGGAAAAACTGAAACTGAAGCAGGTATTAAATGATGTCATGAAGTTACCATAAATTTGCTAGATTTGGAAACAGAGTTATATTCGAAACAAGTTTTTATCTGTCAGCCACTACTGAAAACTATACAGGTACAATGACAGGATATCAGAGATTTGCTCTCAGGTACACCAGGGGTTAAAGGTTTGTGGACAGTAACAGATGACACAGAGAGTGCCAAGTATCGGCATGTCTCTGTCGTCTATACGGGGGGGGGCTGAAGGAGGACGGCCATGACACACAGAGACCCTGTCTTAAACACCTTACACACAGACACATATGAATGAAGGGCAAAATGTTCATCCGTGCATACGTGGACACATGCATGCAAAATGCCGACTGACCATACAGTGCTTTCTCTCATTTTGTATATATTTCAAAATTGCCGTTATCAAAAAAAGTACCAAAACACAGAAAATGAATTCATGTCTAGAAGAATAAACCAATTTTGTTTTATATTTCTGACCTGAAGACACAGAACTTTACTACTTACAATCTGGGCTGGCCAACCTAATGCAATGCATTCATATCTGTGAACCTAAGTTCCTAGGTGTTACATGAAAATAAGTGACTATTGACACTTATGTTCCTATGACAGAAAATGATATGTAAAAATGAGTTATGAACAAAAAAATCTGAAAACATAGATATGACTACTTCCTTCTTTACCTTTATGTAACCTGTATATATGTGATATCTTCAAGGTCTTTATGAACAAAGTTCACGTCTCATTCCTGTAACCAACAACCATTCGACACACATTTCCAGTGGGTCTCCTGTGTGTCAAGATTTTCTTACTAAGCAATAAGAACACAAAGGTGGCAAGTCATAGGCTATTAGCCCAATTCCAGAGATGGAGGGATATACATAATGAAGATTTTTGTTGCAAATAGGGATACGGATAATATGAACTGGGTAAATTACAGAAAGGAAAAGGCAGAACAACATGGCCAGGGCTACATTTCACCCCCAGGAAGTAAAATCTAAATCAAATCTACACATTGAAAAAGGTCTGCAAAACACACAGAGGAAGGAAAAAGTCCTAGGCAGAAAGACAGAAAGAACAAAGGACATTAGGTTGGAACAGCAAGGAAGACCTTTGCCAAAGGTCAATATGGCTAATAGCCAACGTGAGAGGCAGAGTCTCAACGGATCACTTATTGGACTTGGCAAAATGCTCGGTACTTAGTAAGGAATTCATAAATATCTATTGATTAAAGTTCATTTGACTAGTATACATGGTGTCTTCAGAAAGTTCATGGGAAATACATCTTATTAAAGACTGTACAGATTTCCATTTCTGCAACAAAATTAATTTGTATCATAATTTCATTTTCCACACACTTCTTGAAGTTCACTCCTATTTCTTATTCAACCTCACATCAACCCTAAAGGGAGTACTATTATCCTCCCAGTTTTGCAGACTAGGACCCTGGAGCACAGAAGTGCTACGTAACATGCCCAGGTACTCAGTTGGCAAATGCTGTCATGAATGATGTCCCAAGTGTTCCAAATGGGATGAAAAGAAAATATCAGGAAATAAAACTCCAGACTGCTATTCCACATAGTACATGAGTTTTTCCAAAGGGGAGACACCAAGGTAAACGGGGAGGGCTGCAAAGTGTTTAGTAAGTGGCTCTCTGAAGGAAGGGAGGACCCTGGGTCATGGTATTTGCCCATTTCCATGGTGTAAGTACTCTCACCACAGCCAGTTGTAAGCTGCCAGCAAGACATCACTATACATGGAGTTGGAAAGAGGTCTTAAGTGAGCCAGTTCCAGCATTCCCTGCCTACAGCCTTCAACGAGCTGTACAGGCAGATGACATTAAGAGGCTACTTGCAGGGACCAGCAGTTGGCATGGTGGCTGTGTCGCTGGACTCCCATGTGATCGACCAGGGTTCGTGTCCCAGACCCAGTGGCTTGAAACTCACGCCAGGCGTGTGTGCATGCGTACCCAAGATCCCGAGAGGAGAATGGAAGAGAAGGGATTGATGCGTGGCCATCCCCCCTGGGGGGTGATTTCTCGCTTGCTGTCTCTCTGTCTCTCTCTGTCTGTCTGGCGAGTGCATGTGCCCTATAGCAAAAACCTCTTCAAAACAAACAAACAAAAAAAAAATAGAAAAAAAGAGGCCACTTGCAGACCACTCACACAACTAAGTCAAAGAAAAGGTGTGACTACTATCTCTGTTAATTACAGGATTCTGTATGCAAGCAGCAGTAAATTTCTATTTGAAATGAATGAACATTCAAGGAGCATCATACATGTGTGAAAGGCAATAAGGATGAACAAGCAATTCATAGATTCCTCACAGAAACATACATTTTTCTTTGAATGACGGTTGACATTTTCAAAGTATTCTTTATATGTGATTAACGCACTGTGATTAGTAAGTGATTTCCTGCTAAACTATTCCTCCCTCAGGGAGCACACAAGAGGAAGTTGAAAATGAAAGCAGAGCTGAAGCAAACTATTTGATCTGGGTCAGCAACAGACTTTGCAACCAAAAACAGGGAAATTCTTTTTGCACACCCTGCTTCCAAAAAACAGAGCCATATACAAGATGTTGAATGAATATCGATCAGAAAGGAAGGGGTAACAAAGACAACCTAATTTGTTCTATAATATCATTTTTAACTTTTTTTTCTTAAACAGTTTTTTGTCGCAGGGCATGTGTGCTCACTGAAGAGAGAGAGAGAGACAGAGAGAAGGAACGTAAGAAACTACCCCCTGGGAGGATGGCCATGCAGCAAGACCCACTCATTCTCTTCTTGAAATGTCGGGCACACACACACGTGTTCAAGTTGCCAAGTCTGTTATCCCCTGGGAGGATGGCCATGCAGCAAGCCCCCCTCATTCTCCTCTTGAAATGTCAGGCACACACACACACACGTGTTCAAGTTGCCAAGTCTGGGTCTCTAATTGCCATCTGCCATGTGGGAATCCAGCCCCTTAGCAAACAGGTGGCATCACCTGCTGGCCCCTTATTTATTAATGAATATATGTACACAGAGACCTATATATGCGAACAGGAGTTCAGATTTTTAATATAGTATATATACACTGTTTCTTTAAAAAAAAATTCTGTTAGGTTATCCATTTAGCAAAACTACTGAGTAAGTGTAGTTAAATAAATGTTTTTATGTGGGTAAGAGGGAGAGAATTACTATTAGGTCATTAGGAAAGTCATGGCATAATTTTCTATATTTTTCTATATAAAAATGAGTCATGACTTTCCCAATGACCCAATAATATACTGATCATATCTCTTAATAAATTTCCTTCACTAGGTTGGATTCAAAGGCTGGTGATTAAGGCTGTCAGATCCCACACGGCCAACCCTGTGGCTCCTGAACATGGCAAGTTGGGAAACATGACAGGACCGTGTACATGAGTATCCAAAATCATGAAGGGAGGAAGATATGGGAAAGGGTATGCAGCATGACCATTCCTCTTAGGAAGTGCTTCTTCCTCTCTGTCTCTGTTTCTCTCTCTCTCTCTCTCTCTCTCTCTCTGGTGAGCATACATACCCTGTTAGGTTTTCAAAACAGAAAGCAAAGAACAAATGGAAGTTCTTTTATCAGTTAGTAAGTGTCCAATGTATAAGTACACTAGAGAAATTTTAAACTCAGTATACAATCTGCCTTCATATGGAATGCAAATATAATGTTAAGAAGCAGCAACCAGTGCTCACCAAAGTATAAAAGGCAAATCTGACACAAATTTGCTTAGATATCTAGTAAACAGAAACCATTATGCCCCATTGTGGGCATGAGGCAGGTCTGCTGCCAACCTGCTACTCAGTGGGACTCTCCAGAGCTACAGCCTGGTGCTTATGAGAACCTAGTGGCTTAAACAGACTTGAAAAACCAAATTCATTATTAGCCCTGTCTTCTACTTATTATATTTACATGCAAAATACATGCAAAAGATAGTTTTGAACCTTGTTAAAGTCTATATGCTTTGGTTTTTGATGTTCTTGACTCACTAGTAGGACACAGAAATATTTTATTGGGTCAATTTAACTATTGATTTCTACTCTTAAAGCTTAAAAATGGTAGGAAAAAAATGTCACGTTTTCAGTCCATTGCCTTAAGGGAGAAAAACTCACAGAAATAATGATTAAAAATAAAGAAAAACCTCAATCAATAACACTGTTGTCTAGTACATAAATAAACTCAACCAATTTTGTTATTTAACTGAACTGACATGTTCTTCCAGCTCAGTTATCAGACTGGAATGAGAATATAAATGGACTTTAAAACTTTGTGTAATATCACAATTATTTGGAAGTAAAATCTCAAGTCAAATCATTCTAATGTTCTATACACAAGGCTACTTTGCATTTCCTTGACACAGCCTTTCAAAAGGGTGATTCCATCAACGTTTAATGAAATGCACGGCCTGACTTACCACTGTAATGACTATAATTAGTTAAATAGTTTTTGTGATTTGTTTTGTTGTCTCGTCTTGGGCTTGGGAGTAAGCCAACGTTGGTATGAGTTAGAAGCTCCTATTTCTGGTGATAGTCCGTATGCTATTGTCTTTTGATACAAGGACAGTAGTATTAATGGGAAGACTCTCCTGTGTTAGGCCTGTGGGTAAGCCGACACTGGAGACTATGCACAGACGACTATGGCACAGACTCTGGTTTTAAAAAGCTTCCAGGCAGGAGAACCTAACACAGTGCTATACTCAGACGAGTATGGTAGGTTTCTAATGTGTCTTTAGGTTTCTAATGTGCCTTTACTATCACTAAATCTTTAGGCAGTAAAATAACACAGTCAATAATGTATACATCTTTTTTTATTTTTTTTTTTAGGTTTTTGCCATAAGATGTGTATGCTCACTTTGGCAAGATAAAGAAACAGAGAGAGGAAAAGTGAGAAATCACCAAACTCCCACCCCGTGGGGACTATCATGCAGCAATCACTTCTCCTTCATTTTCTTAGAATACCAAGCACGCACACACATGCACCCGGCATGATTTTCATGCCACTGGGTCTGGGATTCAAACCGTGCTTGGCTATGTGAGCATCTAGTGCTCCAAACCACCAAACCACCCGCTGGCTCTGTTTCCATTATTTTAGTTTTTAAGAATTATTTTTATTTCACTTTATTTATTTGTTTTAATTTGACCACAGAGGGACAGAGTGAAAAAGAGAGAGAGAGAGAGAGTGAGAGGGAAAGTGAGAAAGCAAGCCACCAGGTCCAGGACTTGAACTGTGGTTAGCCATGTGGGAGTCCAGGACCCTTAACCACCATGCCACCTGCAGACCCCTGTCTTCATTATTTTTGTAAACATCCATACTATTGTAATATTGCCCAGCTTTTAGAATAGAATCTCAAATACGAATGAATAGACTCTGGTAAGGAATTAAGACATTCTTAGGAGATAATGGATAGGTCTAGATTAAAACAACAAACACAACAACTTCAGGATAAAATAAATACCACTAACACTTCCAGTTAGCTTGAAAGTAGATCAAATGACATTTTCTTCTGACATGCCACTATGTGCAATACAAAGAGGCAAGACCTGAAAATCCAAGGCGGAGTTATTGATACAAAGTCTCCAAAAATTTTGATGATGAAGAAAAGCACAACAGGCTCAATTTGCTGTCTCTGAAGTATTTTAATTATTTTTCAACTTGCAAGATTAGAAAAATAGTCTATCCTCCTAACAGTCAAGAAACAAACTTGAAACAAAGGTGTCTTCTATCCTCCTCTCTCTCGAACACTATGTGCACAAAGAACCTCACTGTTCATGATGGTATTGCTTCATGCCAAGGGGAGATATTCTATAAAATCTTTTCAAGTTTATTATCAAGGACTTATCTCCTCTGAAACCTCACTGTGTTCGCAGAAAAGCATGACACGTCTGAAACAGCAGAACTTATTCTCTAAGCAGATAACTTTTACAAACTGTGAAGCTCCTTGAAGAGGGCCAACTAAGTCTCCATAAGTAACATACCCTGATGCTCAGTTTGGATGGTAGCATTTGTTACCAGCTACATAATTACTCTACTCTACTCTTAACATAACTGTAGTACTACATTTTTAACCCCTTCTGGTGATCTTTTCAAAGTGGATAAATGTAGGCTTCTCCTCAATCAAATACTTAATTGCTACTACTATGGGCACCAACACATAACCTGGAACATTATTTTTACTCTCAGAACTTTTAAATCTTTAGAAACTAGCTCTTATCATATAGCTCCTGAGAAAAATGCTGGAAGAGGAAAATGTGATGAGCAACAAGTGGCAGGGCCTAGGCATTTATCATTTTTGTAATGTTGGATTCCCTTTTCCTATTTCAAGTTGAATATCTGTCACATTATATTCATACTTAGAAGTTGAACCTTGATTTTTCTCTAAAATTAAAGTCTGGAGAAATTCAAGAGTACCAGAGATACATGACTCTCCTTACAGATATCATGTATTATTTCTATTATTAGTCATATAATAAAAACAGCAACAATTTCACCAGTAGTCTGATTTCCAGGATGTTCCTCTCATAATAAATATCAATACCAATCAAAGTTCTTTTCCATCTTCTCAGTAGGGCAAAGAGAAAAAAAAATACAACACTGATACTGTTGCCAGCCTGGTAGTATCGTTTCTCCCCATGCAACCTTTGAAGAGTCAATAGTATTCTATGTGAAAGTCAAATACTTTACCAACAAAGCTCTCTCATGAACAGGGAGTTAATACTGTGACCAAAATAACTGTGTATCGTGCCACTGCAGGGCCCAGTTTATCACTCCCCCTGAGACATGGGCTGTATATACAGTCATCATATCAGGAAGCCTGACCAGTTTCCCATGGGCTGCCTGCACGAGATAACATACAAAACAAGGCGTGAGTCCACATAAAGGCCTGTTTGAGAAATTTACATCAAATGAACACAAATAGTTCATTATAGCACCAGAGCAATTTAATTTGATGAATCTTGCCATCAATGAAGGGTCCTTAGAGAAAAAATTTATGAGGAGTTATATACTGCTATCCAACAAGTACCCTATTACATGAAAAGAAATTCTCTAAAGTTGAATTTAAAAACACATAAAATCTGCTCACCATTATTGGTCATAGTCAGGAAGAAACATTGCTTTCAATTCACTAAACACTTAATGAATGCCAAGGATATTCAAAACACTACATACAGGGATGATTAATGTAAGCTTTCCATCTTAGGGAGCTTATAAATTAGTGGGGAAAACAAACACATACAAACTAACTATAAAATCAGGCTTAACATGCTTTAGTCTATGATATATAAAAGGTGAGAGAATGTAGAGAAGAAATGTATTTATTTCATGAAGGATGTCTCTTCTGATAATCACTGCACACTGAGGGGCTATTATGAGTCAAGGCACAAAAACATCTAGACTCTATCACTTGCAACCACAGGCTGGCTACAGAATAAGGGTTAGGAAAAAATGAGAGGATTCTGTAAAAATCAGTTGGCCATATAGCATTTCCAGTGTTGGGTGTTTGCCTATTTTATTATCATTTTAATTGTGTCCTACATATCCTTTATATGAGTAAGTTTTGTAATAAACAGAATGTATAAGCAAGCACACTATGTTTTGAACTCTGTTATTGAAGAGCAAAACTAATCCTTTAATGCCACCAAGTAACCAAGGTAGCAGAACAGAGTTTTTCACTTGAACTCAACCTCAATAGCAGCTTTCATCTGTCAGGTGTGTCTGAGATACCACTTTCATGACATGAAGACTATATATTCCAGTCCCTGTGTGTACTTACCAACTTGTCACATTTAAAGGGTCTTAGTGACCTTCAGATTTTTATGAATATGATTAAGCCCCAAACTCACTTCTCCTCAGGTACCTAATCTATAAAATGAATGGACTTCATGATTTCATTTATAAAGACTCCTCTAATTGAAATTCCAACACTATGGATCACTGGACTTCAATGTTGAAAACGAGAAAGGAAAAAATTCATCTCTAAAGACTAAATAAAACTTAACAAAGATTACAAGACCAATAGTTTAAAATGCAAAGAATAAATAAATCTTAAATTTAGAGGGGAAAAAAATTAAGGTTCTCATGGAACTGAGTACCTGAAGCTTTCATTCTTAATTTTTTGAAGCTCTAATTTTATGAATGTTTGACTTCTCAGTGATTTGTCTCTACAAGAGTTACTCTATTAAAAATTTAACCTAGGGCCCAGCAGGTTGGCATAATGCTTATGTCACTGGACTTCCACAAAGCTGACCATGGTTTGAGTCTCAGATCCAGTCGCTTGAAATTCACGCTGGGCACATATGTGTGCGTGCTCAAAATCCCAAGAGGAGAATGGAGAAGAAGGGATTGTGGTGTGACCATCCCCCCTGGGGGGTGGGGGAGTGATTTAATCTATTTCTGTCTCTTTCTGTCTCCAGTGAGCATACACACACCCTATAGCAAAAAATCTCTCTAAAATAATAATAATAATAATAATAACAAAAAAAAACCTTAACCTAAGTAGAACCACAGCCAAATCTTAATTTTCTTTTTAGTTACTTCAAAAATGTTAGAGGCACTTCGAATAGTGCAAATAAAAATAAGGTTTACTGTCATATTTGAAGTTCTGAATATTAGCCTAATATTGAAAAATCATAATCAAGAATTTAACTAGCTTAGACATTACTATTTAAGACCTGGTTGTAATCTGTAAATGACTACAGAGTTATCTTTTTTTTTTTTGAATCTGTATTGATTTTATTTCTGTTCTTCAAATTGACATAATAGCTAGTCATGGCTTAGAAATGAGATTTGCAGCCTGTCCTTTCAAAGATCTATGCAGTAATGATAAACCCAGTGGTTTGAATCCATCAAGTTCAGACTGAGCATGATGTCTCTGGGAGAACAGTTACTACTGGACAACGAATCTTTTCACCGCCCAGGACAGAATCTATAAATCCACAAACAAATGATTTTCCATCAATCAAATCCTATTTTAATTCAAATGCAGTAGAGAACCACACGGTGGAATAAGTCTGCAGTAATTTTATAAACCTGAAACATTTTTTCCTTATATTTATGGTGATGCAGTTTCATTTATATTACGGGAATAAAAAACACAGTTAAACAAATACAGTCTCCAAAGTTCCACAATAATTGTTAGACTAAAATATATAATGGTGCTACATAATTTCTTGCTGAGTTTCAAGACAATGTTCATTAAATAATCAGAAACATATAAAGCAGAATCCTTTTAAGTAGATGAACTGTCCTAAGATAAACACATTTTAGTGATCAAATCACTTTCAGAATGAATATAACTTGAGATTTATTCTTCTAATGGTGACCTGTTTTTGTCTAGGACAGTTACTGAGAAAAATATTTTTCAGCTGGTCATAAGAAGGACTTCCTGAGAAGACCTTTTCTTTTGTATTATTAAACAGTCTGGAAAATTGCTTGACTCATTCATGCTGTCAAAATATACTACTAGCTAAGGCTGACCATCAACTTTCTGTTTCCTAGAACCACACACAATTTATGCATGAAGTTCTAAAGTAACAGCACTGAGAGTGTTAGGACTACTTTAATAAGTTGATATTTTATAAATCTATATCCACACAGGCTAGTCTATTCATTTTCTATATCTGAGAACTACCATTTTCTATGGAAGATCAATTTTGTACATTTAAATCTACTATAAAGCACAAGAGCAAATGAATAAAATAATATCCTTATATAATAATCAACTCTTTATCTTTTTAACTTTATTTCTTTATCTCTTGATCTTAATTTTACCAGAGAGGGACAGAGTGAGAGAGTAAGGGAGAGAAAAGCAAGCCACTAGGTCTGGG
This sequence comes from Tupaia belangeri chinensis, assembly GCF_000334495.1. Taxonomy (NCBI): domain Eukaryota; kingdom Metazoa; phylum Chordata; class Mammalia; order Scandentia; family Tupaiidae; genus Tupaia; species Tupaia belangeri. The sequence goes on along the minus strand of NW_006159754.1, from coordinate 3,399,514 downwards.
ACTCGAACCATGGTTGGTCATGTGGGCATCCAGCACCCTTAACCATCATACTACTTGATGGCCTTCTTTATCTTTCTTAAAGAATGATTCATTCTATTCTATTTACTCTTATTATTGGTTTATTAATTTTCTATAGAACATGTGAGCTCACCAGAGAGAGACAGAGAAAGCAAGAAAATAAGTTGCCAGGTCCAGGACGTGAACCGCAGTCAGCCATGTGGGAATCCAGCACCTTAACTGCCATACCACCTGCTGGCCCCCTTTATTACTTTTTTAACCTCTGGGCTACAAAGAAAAATCAATTAGAAATTCAATTTAAAAATTCCATATAGAGTTATTTGGAGATAATAAAATGACATAAGATGTATTAAGATAGGAAATTCTTTGCAAAAATGAAATAATTATGAAGTCATAGTCAATGGAACTTCACACTTGATTTATTTGTAGGAGTAAAATACTGTGTTCACACATTACATTTTACTGATTAGTTTACTATCATTAATAGAGGAGATACAGAAATATGGAAGATTTGTTGTAAATGACCTACTAATTAAAATCAATGTACATCAAACAATTTTTTTAAAGTAACAAAAATCACAGTAAAGAGATTTTTTTTTTTTTAGAGAAAAAATTTTTGTGACTCGGAAACTTACTGGAGTCATTAATGTAACAAAATTACTTTTTTTTTTGGGGAAATTTTTTCTATAGGGCACATGCACTCACCAGAAAGACAAAGAGAGACAAAGAGACAGAAAGCGAGAAATCCCCCCCCAGGGGGGACAGCCATGCCACAATCCCTTCTCCTCCATTTTCCTCTCAGGCACTTGGGCATGCACGCACACACTCATGGTGTGAGTTCCAGCCACCGGGTCTGGGACTTGAACTGCAGTCCACTACATGGAAGTCCAGTGACACAGCCATTATGCCAACTGCTGGTCCCACAAAATTACTCTATTTTCTAACTATAATTAAGAAAGTACTAATTAAGTAAGATGTTGATTTCATTTTCTAAATCATGGGGGGGGGGTGTTGTTGCTTTTGTTTTGTTTTATAATCTGCTTTACTTTCTTTAAAAAAATTTTAAGATTTTTTTTAAGGATTCCAATACCTTAACCACCACACCACCTGGTGGCCCTGTATTTGCTTTCCTTTTCTTTCTAATTTGTGCTAGGCTGCATGTGCTCTCCAGAGAGAGAGAGACATACACGCAGAAAGAGAAAGTTAAAAAGCATCCCCTCCGAAGGAAAGTCACAACGCAACCTTTCTCCATTTTCCTCTCAGGATTTTGGGCACGCATGCATGCAAACATGCCCAGCATGTTTTTTAAGCCACCAGGCATGAGACTAGAACTGCATACTCAGCCATGTGGGATCCAGCCCCCTTAACCACCAGGCCACCAGCTGTCCCAAATCATGTTTTTAAAATCTATCCATAGTGCTAGTAAGAAAGCGAAGCCAACTCTGTGTGAGAGTCTGAAGCAAATGAAGATCTCCAGATGGTTCTATCCTTAGGAGATAAATACATCTTCTATACAGCTTGGGAAGTCATGGCAAAAATACTATGTTCCCTACCTCTAGGTAGTTTTAAAGAAAATGGTTGTGACTCAGGAGCACACGGTTTGTTAAAAATATATCTGGCTACTTCTGTTGGTTTAGACATTCCAACTAAATAGGTCTAGATGATGGGGCAAGCAGCGGGGCAGGAGAGTAAAAATACTTTTCCAATTCTCTTTTGCTTTGTGCAGGAAGTCTGGAAAAGTATACGGGATGCTGTTTGCACACAGTGGGCATCAGGCACACCGCTGACTCACGTGGAATTAAGTGGAGCCTCCTGTTAGCATGGCTGACCATTAGGCAAGGAAAAGGTCTGGGTCTAGCCTGTATTTGCAGCAAAGTAGTTCAAATGGCATCATCTCTTACACAGTCTCGACTCTCAATGCTAAGCTTTCACACCTCTCCTGTTCAAGTCCTGAAATGCCACGTCTTTTAAAACCAGGGCTTCTCTAGATTTTTGTGTTTGTTTTTGCCTTTTTTTTAAATCATTTATTTTACATTCATTCACTACATTCATTCACTGGGCATCATCACAGCATACAAAATGTGATTTCTCATCCAGAATACACTGCATAGCAGCTTAATCATACATGTTATTGTCTATACATAATATATTTCCCCCTATTTCTCACCCTCCGCCATTTCCTACCCTCCTCTCACACTGTCTCTGGGGTCTACAGTTATTTTCCATTCTTTCCCCCTCCCCCACATTTTGTTGATTCACGAAATACCTTAATTAATCTAACTACTTCCAATAGCAAGTTCAGCTGATATATACATATCTGAATACATGTCTGACTTTAGGCAGGAAGCTCTGAGTAGTATGAATATACAATAAAGTAATACCTAGCTGATGCTATAGCTTACTGCAGTCATTAAATAGGTATTTTTTTTTTGAGAGATTTTCACTGTAGGGCGCGTGCGCTCGCCAGACAGACAGAGAGAGACATAGAGACAGAAAGCGAGAAATCACCCCCCAGGGGGGATGGTCACGCCGCAATCCCTTCTCCTCCATTCTCCTCTCGGGATCTTGGGCACGCACGCACACGCGCCCGGCGTGAGTTTTAAGCCACCGGGTCCGGGACATGAACCGCGGTCGACTACGTGGGAGTCCAGCGACATAGCCATTACACTAACTGCTGGTTCCTTAAATAGGTATTTTTAATACATTTTTTAATTTCAAGAAAAGCAATGTTAGCTTTAATAAATCGAAATTTTTTTTTTT
>NW_006159754.1:3378850-3394290 GCF_000334495.1 Tupaia belangeri chinensis | reverse complement strand
AGAAATCACCCCCCAGGGGGGATGGTCACGCCGCAATCCCTTCTCCTCCATTCTCCTCTCGGGATCTTGGGCACGCACGCACACGCGCCCGGCGTGAGTTTTAAGCCACCGGGTCCGGGACATGAACCGCGGTCGACTACGTGGGAGTCCAGCGACATAGCCATTACACTAACTGCTGGTTCCTTAAATAGGTATTTTTAATACATTTTTTAATTTCAAGAAAAGCAATGTTAGCTTTAATAAATCGAAATTTTTTTTTTTTAATGCTAGGAGAGTTTTGCTTAAAACTTAAAGCCAAGAAACAGATCTCTAGGTATTTAAAAAAAAAAAAAAACAGTCATAACTGTTCATGCTCACTCTCTCTTCAAAATTCATATCTTAGCCAAATAAAGTTCAGGTGGCAAATGGTTACAGATCGAAAGCATCAAAAGCCCTGCAATGTATTTATAGAGGGAAAGAATGGCATTTCAAGTCTTTTCCCTTAGATTGACAATATATGTCAGTCTTTTTTCATAAATTTTTTTGATACTCTTTTCAATTCATCCTGAAGCAAATAAACGAAGTCAATCCAGGGAACAAAATGTGATTAAAAAGGATTGAGAAAGAGTGCTTTTAGTGACATGAAAGTTATTTTCATTGCCAGTGCTTCAGTATTTTTTTTCCTGATCTAATACCTCAGAACTGTGCACGTGTGTGCATGTGTGTGAGAAAGAGAACACACAAGAGTAAGCGTAAGCAGGAGCGCTAACTGCCGATATTATCTGTAGAAACTTGTCTGCTGAAAAATGTTTCTTTAACTTTGGTTTGGCTTGCACCTAGAAGCTGATGGGAAATAAAAACTTTTCCATGGATTAGCGCCAACTGAGCTGCTAAAACAAAAGGTAACATTCATTAGGGGACCATGGTACCATGATCTCACTCTGAAGGTGGATTTTTTTTTATTTTTGCATTAAGTGCGAATTGTCCAAAGTTTGGAAAATTCAAACTATTACTGCCAAAGAAAATAAGTAAGCATCAGCCTTACTTTAAATCTTATTTACATGAAAAGTTTTTTTTAAACTATGAAACAAAGCAGTAGTAAGCGAAAAAAACCTCATTAAATGTTTAGTTTGATCATTTAGTTTAATTTTCAATCTCTGCAATAACTCTAAAATGTGAGAAATGACACCCACATGCACACACACACTCCTCACTTATTTCTACTTATATCCAAAAATAGGTGGTTTCAATAAGAAAGCAATAACAAGAAAAGGGTTTTTTCTCAATAAAACATGTGCATCCAAAGGTGCTACCTCCCTTGATTTTTTAAAGAAATACAGAGGAAATACCCAAGGTTTTACACATCTGCTAACTAAATACCAATTGACTACTTAATTCCAGGAAGGCCTTCCTGCATCATTTTTTGGCAGCTGCCAAAATGCTGAAAACAAATTTTATGTTCCTTGCCTTCAAAGATATTCCTGTACTTTCTCCTAATTGTTTCCCAACATGTTAAAAGCCTAAAATAGCCAACTCAATTGAATGGGCTACATGCATCTCCTTTGAACACATTATCTGATCCTCCTTCAACATCCAGTAATACAATTAACTCACTGCCACACACTAAATCAATGCATAGTGGAAAGGAATGGGCAATAATCAATAGCCTTAACAAGAAAGCAGTGGCATGGCTCAGTAAATCAAACGGTAAGTGCCCAATTCATATTCAGACTTAGAATAGAACGACCACATTTATACAAGCTGAGAAGGAAAATCCAAAACTAACCAGAGGAAACAACTATGCTATTGGGTCGCAGGGAAAGTCAGGATGCGTTTTTGCATAGAAAAACAGAGAGACTCATCATCATGACTTTCACGATGACCTAATATATTATTTCTCAAGAACTAAAAAAATCAGGTGCTGCTTTTCCCCTACTACTTGCTAGAAGAAAAAAAAAAAGAAAAAAATGTATATATATGTTTTATATAAACAAATTTTTATATATATATATATATTTAAATATGTATATATATGTTTTTATATATATGTATACATTTTTTATCAAATTAGTAGGCAAATAAAAAGCCTCAAACATATGAACCAGGCAAATATTTTAAGTACTTTGTAGCAAAAGATACCATTTTTTTTTCTTTTTCTTTTTTTTTTTTTTTGGAGAGGTTTTTGCTATAGGGCACTTGCACTCGCCAGAAAGAAAGAGACAGGCAGAGAGAAAGCGAGAAATCACCCCCCAGGGGGGATGGCCACGCCACAATCCCTTCTCCTCCATTCTCCTCTCGGGATCTTGGGCACGCACGCACACGCGCCAGCGTGAGTTTTAAGCCACCAGGTCTGGGATGCCAACCGCGGTCCACTACATGGGGTTCAAGCCACGTAGCCACTCCGCTAACTACTGGTCCCAAAAGATACCATTTCAATGGGCTAGAACTGAAACCCTATCAATCTATGTAAAAGTAGAGAGTAAAAAGAAAATAAAAAGAGGCTGTGATAAATAGAATACCATGGATTTGGATGCTTCCTTACAACTCTAAGGAAATGCGTGACTAATATTTTACCACGTAAGTTTGTATGTATAGAAAAAAAGAAAAATAGTTCAAGTCATGAACAAAAATCAACTTTAATATTTAACCTACTATGTGCAGGCATTTTGGTGAATAACATCAATTTTATTTTTGAAGAAAGCCTTAAGTGAGTCTTTTACTAGGAAATTTACATAAGTAATAGGGCATTTGAAATATCAAATGTGAATTATTTATTGTAAACCAGCATAAAGCCTAAAAGGCATTAGCTTTAAACAAAATTAAATATGGGACAGATGGTTACAACCACTTTTCCATTCATAGATAAATGAAGATATGAAATTAATTTTCAGATACTGACAATATCTAAATACTGAATTATTCTATTAACATTACCCTGATAAGCTTGAAGTCAATTGATACACACAGTGGAAGATTACAGGGTATTTTCTCTTGTGCACAGGTAAGTAAATAAGCTAGGATTTGATAGTGCACAATTACACGCATTCCAAATAAGCCATTTTTTAATTTTTTAACCCACGCATAGATACCTGTAGTGCAATATGCAGAATTACAAGTGACATTTAACTGACCTAAGGCGGAGTTCCTCTTGTAAGAGGTGAATGAGCTCAGACTGAATAAAGCATTCAGACAAGAATACTAATAGCTAGTAATTATAGAGTACTTACACCAAGCAAGGCAGTGCATGAAGCAACATATTTAACTGGTCTCCCTGAATCCTCACAAACCTTCAGAGTAGTACTAGCAAGACTCTCTTTATAGCTGAGCAAATCAACTTGGGAAAGTAAAGTGACGACACAATCAAACCCTATGAGATCAAACCCAGACCCAATCAAATCTACACAGAACCCTTAACAAGGCCTTGACCCCTTGCCATAAAAAAAGGTTTTTACTTTCACGTATTTGCATGTTATTTTTTGCAATGATTCTGAAGAACTCTTTTGATTAAAATCCCTAAAACTGGGACCAGCAGTTAGAATAATGGTATGTCACTGGAGTCCCACGTAGTCAACCATGGTTCAAGCCCCAGGCCCCTAGCAGCTTAAAACTCATGCCTGTTGCATATGCGTGCATGCCCAAAATCTCAAGAGGAGACTGGAGGAGATAAGATTACAGCATGGTCACCCCTCCTGGGAGGGTGATTTCTCACTTTCTGTCTCTCTGGTGAGTGCACATGCACTATAGCCAAAATCTCTCTTAAAAAAAAAAGAAAAAATTCCTAAGGCTGCATTGGGGACTAAGTAAAAACCACAATGGCCACATTCTTATCCCTATCATAGATATTTCCTGGCTATAAAATATTTTTCCTTGTAGATTTAGTTGTAAGGGAGAGGGTATACAGGCCACTCTAGACATTCAGAAAAAAACAAAAACAAAAAACACAATAAAAGTAAAGCGAAAGCTGACGCAAATCAATGAAGTAAACACACAAAGAAAGGAAAGGACCAGGACAGCGCACTCACTCTTTCAAGAGATTAATTTGGTCCTAGACACAAATTAAGTGTGACGTATACCTAAGTATGACTTAGGTTCAGATTTGAACCTATATAATAATACATTTTATAGAAAATATTTCTAACTTGAAGGCATTTGATAATAGCCAAAAGGCAATGCATTACTAACTGTTGCAGGAATGGACCCTTATAACATCAGTTATTATTATGAAAGGTTTTGTCCCTTTTTTTCCTTCTTTTAAATATCAAGACAGAGGTACCGATGACAGGGTTCGCCATGTTGCCAGCTTTCTGTCCCAGCCTCCCCACAGCCCCAGCCTCACACAGCAGAGCTCCGTATTGTTGCCACCATGGCTAGGCCCCTCCTGTTCCTTTTCTGTCCACTATACCATTTATCCAAGTGAATCACTGTGAGAAAAGTAACCTACGTCCCGTAGAGCATTTAAAATTACTAAAATTTGAGATTTCTTAAGAATCCACGATTACCACATAAGTGAATATTTGCTAAATAGCCAATAAATCCGGGCACTTCACATTCTCAGACCCATGTTTTCAAGAGAGCAGACATGCTCTTTGTGACATAACATGAACAAAAGGCAATCAATGATTCTTACATTTACATAGGTATTTTCACTGTGATCACACATAATATAGAAGTCTTAAACAGAGTCATGTCAGGATCATGATGGGGAATCGCTCTCGTTATAAGCAGAGTGACGTCAGGATCATGATGGGGAATCGCTCTCGTTCTCACTCTGTCACTCTCATTCATGGAAGCAATGAATGAACTTGTAAAAAAAGAAATGAATAAAATAAAATAAATACATCCTTAAAACTGATGTGTTCAAGAAAAAATGTTCTATTTATTGAACCTAGTAATTTCAGCATAATTGATATAGTAAGGAAATAGTACAGATATACAAAGAATTAAAAGTAACCAATAAAATTACACTCCTGGTTAATTTTTGAAATATTATAAATCATAAACCCACTAAGTTTAACATACAATATGAAGACATACAATATGAATCATCATTAAAGAGGTAGGTAATAGTGTCATCTAGATTTTAACTTACTGATACATAAAACACAAAATTTTTGTTTCTAATGTCATTTAAAGTACCCAGTAGAACTTATTCTAAGAATAAAATTTAAGCTTCTTATAAAATAATGTTGTGGGAGGCAGTGGTGTGGTGGTTAAAGGTGCTGGACTCTCATATGGCCTACTGCAGTTCGAGTCCCAGATCTGGTGGCTTGCTTTCTCGCTTTCTCTCTCTGCTCTCTCTCCTCTCTTACTCTGTCCTTCTCTGGTCAAATTAAAATAAATAAATGAATAAATAAAGTTAAAAAAATAATTCTTTAAAAAATAATAATAATAATGTCTAATGGCACTATGCATTAGAAAAATATCAATTACATTACTTCCTCGAATAAGAAGGGATATTCTCTTTTAAACAAAAACAAACCAAAAAAGACCATAAAGACGGTCATGAAATGAAGACCCTCCTTTTCTGGTGTCTTTTACTTCCGAGTTTTGTCTTAGAATCATGAAACTTTTGTTTTACTTTTTCCCAGAACAGCTTATTATTCTCATTTGCTATATCATTCATTCCCTGTCTGTAAAATAACTTTGAAAATTCTTACTGACCTGAGAGTTAGACTCTACATTGTCAGATTCCTAGTTAAAAATTTAATATAAACTTCCCATCTTAAATGAGAGAATCTTTTTTAAAAGAATTTATTTAATTTACTATTATTATTTTTTCATTTGTTACAGGGTATATGTGCTCAACCAGAGAGAGAAAGAGAGGTTAAGTGAGAAAGCAAGACACCAGGTTCTGTACTCAAACCGCAGTTGACCACGGAAGAGTCCAACGCCTTAACCAGCATGCCACCTGCCCCCTTAACTGAGAAAATCTCAGTAACAATTATTAAAGGACGATTTTCAGAATTAACAAAAAATGTGATTAAGTACTTTAAAAAAAAAAAAAAAACGTATGGTTGTCTTAAATTCAGGCAGTGACTCCACAAATACTTGCTCGACTATGCCCAGGCCTCCCACTATATATATATAAAAAATCGTGCTGTATGCACAAGATTACGATTTCATAATACTGCTGGTTTAAACAAGTTAAACTTAACACACAAGTACAAAGTACAGGCTCTCAAGACAGAAGACCTATGAGAATCTCAATTTAGCTACTTCCTGACTGCATAGTATAGCCCAATAAAGGTTATATCATTGTTCTGAGCATCATCATTTTACATAATCATAGATGATGACCAAATAAGCAGAATGAAATGGATCATTCCCACACATGTTACCTAAGATCAGTCTGACTCAGGTTATTTGATGATGGGCCTGGCATAAATCTCTTAGTATATAAAAATCAGTGGCATACCCAATCTGTATGCAAACATACAGAATTCCTTTGTAACACATATAACGATAACCTGAAATTCGGCTGTTCTTATATTGGCTACAAAGCAGTTTCCAGCATCTTTCATAGTAAACTTCTCAGATACATACGAGGACATTTAAGTCTTACGTTTACATGGGTAAATTTGTGTTCTACCTGGATATTAAAATTTAAAAATACAAGAGTTAAAATAATGTTATTATCCTATTATTTTAATTTTCATTATACATCTCAGGAGCTTGAAAGTTCGTAACAGCTACTAGTCTATCAAAGCTCAAAAATGCTTATGTTATTCATATTCACTCTTACATCAGGCTTGCCTATTACAGTATCTGGTACACAGTAAATCACAAACCTTGAAAAGAACAGGGAATCCTTTAAGATTCAGAGGCAGCATATACTTTGGTCTAAAATTTCTCTAAATTCTTAACTAAAACTTCAGTATAAAAATGTATATTTCTCAGGCTGGCAGGTGACATGGTAGTTAAAGGCACGGGATTCCCACATGGCCGATCGCAGTTCAAGTCTCGGACCTAGTGGCTTACTTTCTCACTTTCTCTCTTTCTCTGTCTCTCTCTGATCAAACTGGATAATAATAATAATAATAAATAAAATTAAGTAATTCTAAAAATCTTTTAAGATATGTATACTTCTGAAATATCTCTCATCTAGCACTATTCAGTTTTAGTGGGAAATATAGAAGTATAAAATAGCTAATAAAAATTCAAAAGAAAAATTAGATGATTCTCTTTTAAAGCAGACAATGACTCTAGTTGATGAACTTGTTTATGTTGGGGTTTCTTTTTTTTAATATATTGGGTTTTCTCATGTGGACAATTGTTTTTAATTTATTAAGCTGCTATAATTTATGGAAGGCAGCATCTGACAGTAAAAGTTCATAACAGTGAAAAAACATTCAATAAATAAAATCATGATGATAATCTTTCCTCATGGCTAGATTTGGATTTCATTAGTCTCCACTTAGCCATAAAGAGATAGGAGAAAATGTGAAGAACGATCGTTCATTCAAAACACAGATCTTTCTTAGCAGAGCTCTTGGTACAAATAATAAATTATTTAGTTATTTACTTCTTTATGATTCATTTCTTGGTTGCCTCTTTTAAAGGAGAATTGTTTTATAAAAGGCAACGTCATCTAGCAAAGAGGAATCATATTTCAGACATGATAACTTTGGCTGTTTTTTTCTAAAACTTTTTTTTTTTTCCTTTTTAATTCGACCCATTCGGTGAGCTCAACACTGTTCAGTTATAACAGCATCCTGTGATAGGGAAATTCTACGTTCCTAGACTTATTTTCAGCCTATGAACAATTTTAGAATATTAGATGAGCAAAGATATCTGAAAGCAAATTATCGTCTGAATGCAGCAACATGGAAAAGAATGAATTACAGATGTAATTTATCCATCACAAGCAGATCCTAAACACTGATTATGTCCGTATTTGTGCAGAAAATTGAAAATGATAGAAAAGCTTCCCAGCTTTCCTAACTTTAATTTTCCATGTTTTATTTAGTATAATTTACTGTCAACTATTAACAGCAGATGCTTCTTGCCTTACTCAAGAACAGCCTGGACTTAAGTATAAGTGATTCCGAAAGCCAGAAGCCTACACACTTAACTCTGAATCTTTCGCAGAGAGATTAAATTTTAACTTAAGGTACTGAAGTCATATAGGGTCGAGAGAAAACAGGATCTTAGATCTTAACATTAATAAGCCTGGACTTCATATTAACATAAACGGAGATATGAATACGTTGGAATAAACTCCAACAGCTTGAAAAGAATTCTGCAGGGCCTAGAACTGTCATCTAGGGTTAAAATATGGCTCTCAACTGACCAATGATAGTCCAGGGGCAACTTCTTCAGTCTGGTGTCCTGTGGTTACAGAATTTTCTTACTGGGAATTCCCTCTAGTTTTCTCATTTCGACTTGTGGTCTCAGAAGTAGTAGTTATGAGAGGGTAAGGAGACAGAAAAAGGAAAGATAAGCCACCAGAGCCATTTCCCTCTCTCTTCCTCAAGTTCTTCTCCCTGGACCCTCCAGTGGCTGTCGAGAAGCTTCCTCCTCCTAGTCTCCATGCCACCACCACATTGCATTCTGATCTCCCTGTTACCAATGAGCTCCTTGAGGACTGTGTTTTCAATAGCCCTCCCCCAAGTTTAACATAGAAAAGTGCCTAAGTTGTACTCCTTGAATCACTGACTCCTCATCCCTGTCACCTCAATGTATTTATTCCTCATTCTTGATTTTCATTACATATCCTTTGACCATATCCTGAAACTAAAACGTCCAAAAAACAAAAATGACAACAACAAAAACAATGGGTTTGAAATTTTCACATTCCATCTATCTCCCCCGAAATAACCATCACACTTCTGAAAATTTCAGAAACAACAGAAAATGGGGAGAAGCTGTATTGTAGCAGACCAGGCTCAGGACCAATAAGCTGTGCATTTAAGAAAGAAACAGGTTGCATTCTTAGGGGAAAAGGAAGATCCCTTGAAAGGCTCATCATTCCCATGCTAGGGGCTAGACCCACAGGAAGCTCTGGACTACAGCCCTTCAATCCACAGTCTTTAGTCTCCTTTGATTCTGAGCCACTGCCCTATTGGAAGACCTGCTGAAGGATAAAAACAGGAGCAGCCCAAAGTGGAAGCTGGGGTTAACTCCTGTACTGGCTGAAAAAAAGTGTCTCAGGAATTCAAAAAAGGCCACTTCCCCTGCCCTGGGCCAAAATGAATTTCTGAATCCCAAACTGAAACTTACAATATGCATTCCCATAAAACTGGACAAAAGTAGATGAGTTCTATGACACTTGTAGTACTTAAAATTTATGTTAAGACTGGTACTCACAATGCTTCTGTGGAGTCTCCTGGGTTTAATTAATAATGAGTTCTCAGGGTACTATTTGTACTGGACATAATTCAAGCATCCTATGGGTTACTTTGGCTTCTCAAGGTTGGTCTGATGACTTAACCACATGGCTTCTGTGGGAAAAAGCTTTCTGAACAATTAAAACTTTGAAACATGGCTTTTTTATATACCAGGCAAGAACCTTAGAGTCTAAACAGTGACGACTTATCTAAATGGCTCTTTCAAAAATCTTTTTCTTCCACAGCCATATACTTTAGAACTGATACATAGTCTTTGAAAATTGGTAGCAGTTTTATCTATTTTACTGCTATCTGGGAATCATTTGCTGATTCATTTGTTGACTTGAAATAATTACGCCTGAGTTCTTACTATTTTAGGCTTGGTGCTATAAATTTATGTTTGAAATTCATTTTTATTCTTTTTTTTTTTAGAGTTTTTATGCTATAGGGCGCAGGTGCACACCAGAAAGACAGAGAGAGACAGAGAGACAGAAAGCAAAAAATCAGCCCCCCCAGGGGGATGGCCACACCACAATCCCTTCTCCTCCATTCTCCTCTCGGGATCTTGGGTATGCACGCACACGTGCCTGGGGTGAGTTTAAGCCACCAGGTCTGGGACTCGAATCACAGTTGACCACATGGGAGACCAGTGACATAGCTATTACACCAACTGCTGGTCCCTAAATTCATTTTTATTCTTAAGCACCACAATTAGAATATCTTCTTCACTAAATTCTTAGGATGTGGATATACAAATTAGTTTGAAATTCAATTTTATTCTTTTTTTTTTTTAGAGTTTTTATGCTATAGGGCGCAGGTGCACACCAGAAAGACAGAGAGAGACAGAGAGACAGAAAGCAAAAAATCAGCCCCCCCAGGGGGATGGCCACACCACAATCCCTTCTCCTCCATTCTCCTCTCGGGATCTTGGGTATGCACGCACACGTGCCTGGGGTGAGTTTAAGCCACCAGGTCTGGGACTCGAATCACAGTTGACCACATGGGAGACCAGTGACATAGCTATTACACCAACTGCTGGTCCCTAAATTCATTTTTATTCTTAAGCACCACAATTAGAATATCTTCTTCACTAAATTCTTAGGATGTGGATATACAAATTAAGAAACAACATTTTATAGCAAAATGGTTAGACGTTCAAGCTGTGAAATTGGTTACTGGGCTTCAAATCCACATTTTACTGGCTGACTGAACTTGTATTTATCACCTAACTTCTCTGTATGTCACTGTATCCATTTATTAAATGGTAGTAACATTAGTAACTATCTCAAAGAATTTTTAAACTTCTGAATACGATGAAAAAATAAAAAGCACTGAGAACAAGGACCAACGTACCGTAATTTTTAATAAATATTAATCCTATCATTTTACTCCAAAGGAAATAAGAAGATATATTTGTGGTAGGTGCAGAAGTAGACATTAGTAACTGCAGACATTTTTTGACATATAAAATAATTTGGAAGCTGTTTTATGTTATGCATTCTTACTATATTCTAGGTATAAATATGTAACTGAGTATATAAATGTGCACTGCAAAAGGGGAAAAGTGAAGCTGTTTTATTTCTCTTTATAGGTAAAAAACATCAATCCACTTGTGATATGCCAGGTTTGACTCATTAAATAACCAAGTGATGACAGGCTTGCCAAGATGAGGAAATTTAAGTTTCCCTTCATAACTGGTCTCCTTTCAACCACCTCCACATTCAGGTGCTTTGCATAGAAATATACTTGATTCTGGAGTTTTCAGGAGGTGAGAAGAGTCTCTTTTCTCAGCAACTACACTCCTAAATAGCTATTCTCCCCACTAAAGGCCTGATTTGAATCAAGACACAATTAAAAGACTACAGTTCCCAGAAGTCTCTGCTGCCAGACATCAGCCAGTAAAAAGCCAGAATAAATCACTGAGTGAAGCTTGGAAGACCTTTGCTAAAAAGAGCCCAACCGGGCTGTGTAGTGGTCTCTTTTTGCCTTTGCTTCTTCCTGTTTTCTACCAAAGGATTTGATGGCTGACCCTGGGATGGCCATCTTGTAATTTTGAAATAATCCTAAAGTTGGGAGTATATACTTCTCAGGAACAGAATAAAGGGACTTGAATTCTAGTGACTGTGGAGTCACCAAAAAAAAAAAAAAAAATCCTATTATTGACTAAGTAATTAACCTCTAACTTGTTTATGACAAGTGCTGGGGGGAAGAGAGGTGTCTCTCTTACTCAGTGCTGAATCTAATTCTTCAAAGACACAATGTTTAAATCACTCCTAAGTGACTGTGGAGAGAAATTAAAGAGGAATCAGAAGTGACAGCTCTGAAGCTGGACAATCAGGAAGTTGGAATGAAACTCTGAGATAACAAAAGAAGAACAGAAATTAAACAGAGCCGAGGTCCAACACAGCCAGGAGACAGCCTATCAATCCCGTTATAACATAAAGGCGTTATATAGTTTAGTAACTATCAGTAATGTTCAAAATACAATCTCTCACGGTATAAAGGTTTTTCCACTGATAAGAAATCAAACTTTATCTCAAAATAAAATGTGCAAAAATGTGCCCCATGAGTATAGATGATGGCAGTACACAGATGTACATATGGTGACAGCTTCCTAAGAAATGAGAGTGTTAAGTAAGAACTCTGTAGTTATTTATGGGTTACAAATGAGCATTAGAAGTCCTCACTAGAGTTTTGTTTATAGTCATATTCACAAAGAAATGACTATTATCATAATGCATTATACTTCAGGCAACAGTATGTTTCTACCAAGCCTTTCAGTTGCTTTTACTTAAAGCTTCTGCATGCTAGTAACTATCACTCGTGCTAAATCATAAGCCACCTATTTAGTTACTCACTCTGCTGACTGTCATGATTTTTGGCCCGTGAACAGAAAATTGCTCCCCTATCTTAGAGCACAAAATGTTTCTGCTAAAGTTTCAGGGGGAAAAAAAAAAAAGGAATTCAAAATTTCCTCAATAGGATCTCTTTGTAAGAAAATAAGGAGCTTTGTCTAAGTCTGTGGGAAGGCAGAGACATTGCTCAGCATGAAAGGTAACGGATTAGTGATGTTGATAGCTGAAATCCTCTACTTATCCCTAGCAAGGAAAATGACAGGGTAAGCTTCCCAAACTAGGTCCCTAGGTGTCTGTGCTGGGTCTGAGAAACATTCAATTTCTCACCTTTCCTGGGCACGTGTCATACATTTCTGCAACAGAAGATTTAGCGCACACGGCATGGTCGCTTTAAAGTCAGTGACAGCTTTGTCCATGTAATTGTTTCGAGGCTCCTCAACAGAATCAGAATTTTGCATTGTTTTAGACAGCTGAGTTACAACTAAATTTTGAAGTGAGTTGTAAGTGCCATATCACTTTAGGTTTCAATTGTTTTTAGTGTGTCACACTCACAGGCTGAAGCAAGATTCAATAAAGAAAAGTAGAAACAATATACCAGTATCTTACGAAAGGAAACAAAATAACTACAGCCTTTACTAGTCTGATACAAAACATGGCTTGAAATTTGTCCGAGAGTTTAAAAAAATCTTGATATATTTTAAAAACTGTTTTCTGAAAAATGTCTAAGACTATAAGTAGGCGAATGAATACAGTACAATGAAATTGAGAATTTCAATAAAGAAAGGTTTCATGACAAGGGTTGATAACATCACAGCATACGCACAGGATAGTCTTTACAAAGTTGTCACATCTCCCATTAGGGAATACAGATTAAACTTTTTCACAAAATGCACACTGCTAAACGAATTGTACCTCGTAGTTCATCTCCTAAGTCATTAAGCATAAAAAAAAAGTGCCAAAAGAAAATGCCACTCTGCCACTGAAAAACACTGAATATACACACCTACAAAGTTACACATCCATGTGATATAATAATCTATCAAGGTTTTAGTATCACATTGGAGATGCCATCTGCGAAAAACAGAACAGCAACACTTGGCAAAGAGTTATTCAAAACTCTTGGGAAAAGTTATTCCAATTAGGAACCTACTAGATCAAAATTTTAATTCAAAACTGGATGTTTAGTCTGAAACTGGAAGATACCACTTTGTCAGAATCATCCATTAAACTGGCTTTAAAACCTGTAATGAAAAGACTATGTTGGGGGCTTAGAAAAATGGCAACAACATGGGTCATTTCTGGGCTGAAGAAATGGAAGATAGAAGCTCTTCTAAAATTTAACCTTGACCACCTTTAAGACCATTGTATCATGTTCGTTTATATTTTATAATCCGACATGACCATCTGGAGACTTGATTTCCCTTACTGATCTCCTAATCGCTTCTTTAGGACATACCTACATGTGTCCTTCATCTATTTGATTTCTATACTGCTAAGTCTTCACAGGCACTTTTTAAAAAAAGTGTACACTCAGTGCCCTTGATTCCAAGGCGCTCTGCGGTGGAATCTGATCTCTGATGTGTCTCTGATCAATGTGGATCAGCAGTGTTCTCACTATATATGAGCATGCATCACAGCAACATAAAGTTTAATTATCTCAAACAAAATGACTTGAGAAGAAAACAAAAGACTGAAGTTTTCAAAGGTAAAGAGCTTTGATATTTTTAAAAAATAGATAGTAAACATTTATATTTCTCCTTCTTACCAGCCCCCTCCTCACCTGAAAAAAATGAAAGGATACTTGAAAAAGAATTCAATAGGCAGTAAGTCTATTTCTGTTGATCATATGGTGAAAACTTATTTTTTTGAGAATACGAATCACTTGGCATCACATTAAAATATAACCTGGAGTCTTTCTTTTCGGCAACTCTAAGTTTCAGTTGAGAGCTCATGACTGAAGAAAATCAGTAACTTAAGTGTTATTTGAAAATTCATTTTGGAAACATTATCATTCTAATGATGACTTGCAAGGCTGACATTTTTCTCTTCATTTTTCTTTTTTTTTTTTTGGTATCCCTTTCACAAGCCATAAGAAAAATAAATCTTCATCAGCATAAAATAATAAGGTACCCTTTCAAATGTTCATGATTTCTAAAGAGCTAATATACCCAAATCAATAGTTTATAAGCAATTCAAATCTCTCACTAAATATACTCTTAGATTGTTGTAAATTAAAACTGTAATTGTGAGAGCAACTTCAGTAAGAGAAATCAAGTGCTTAAAATCTTGTTTAATTTATATACTAGCACACATTGCTATAACTTTTGCTCTTTCTTATTATCATCCTAATTCTTATGGGCCTAATATACACATACAGTCCCATTTGACTTAGACACATTTATTGTGATAGAGAATTCTGTTTTCATGTAGTAGATTTAATCTAAGTTAACTATTTAAACCTTAAAATCACCAGTACGAAACAAAAATATTATCAGGTAATTTTCTTCCTATTATCTTTAGTCATTTGCCAATTGATTTAGTTTACATAAATAAACACTTTCTTGAACTGTTCTGACTTCTGTTTTTTTAATGAAAGAATTCTCCTCTCTTCTGACTAGAAGTCGGCTATCAACGTAAGTCACCTGGGAGCCCGGCCAAAGTCTGAAACAGCACAGCTGAAGGGTACAGCCATTTCACAGGGTCCTCTCAGAGAGTATTTGGTTTGCTTTCCTAACTTTCTAAAAATAGTAGATTACACAGACTACCTCCATCTCATGGCTCAAGATCCCAGAAAAGGCTAGACTACGAATCGAAGCACTTTATGGAACACATTTTATTAAAGGGGTCAGGATATACTACGAGTTTTCTAAATTTCTTCCGTTGACTCTGAGACAATGCAAATGATGTAGCAGTTACTGGCATGGAAACCTCATAACGTTCCCAAATTTCAGAACTTTAAACATGAGTCATACTTTAGGTCTTTGAAAAATATGTTTTTCATCTATTTCAGCCACCAAATTGAATACAGGAGGGTTACTACCTAAAAGGTAGGATTCTAAATACTGTATTAAGAATCACATAATGTGTCAGCTATATGTAAGGGACATGGTTTTGGAAACATAAATACCTAATTAACTGCCTATCCCAGTTGTTTGAATTAATTCTTAACATAGTTATTTCACTAATATTTAAAGAGCTATTGCCCTGGGTATGAAGTTCAAACAGAAAAAAAAAAAAAAAAAAAAAAAAAAAAAAAACCTTTTTTTTTTTGTTACACCAC
>NW_006159754.1:3347592-3377771 GCF_000334495.1 Tupaia belangeri chinensis | reverse complement strand
CATGAGTCATACTTTAGGTCTTTGAAAAATATGTTTTTCATCTATTTCAGCCACCAAATTGAATACAGGAGGGTTACTACCTAAAAGGTAGGATTCTAAATACTGTATTAAGAATCACATAATGTGTCAGCTATATGTAAGGGACATGGTTTTGGAAACATAAATACCTAATTAACTGCCTATCCCAGTTGTTTGAATTAATTCTTAACATAGTTATTTCACTAATATTTAAAGAGCTATTGCCCTGGGTATGAAGTTCAAACAGAAAAAAAAAAAAAAAAAAAAAAAAAAAAGCCCTTTTTTTTTTTATTCAACTCCAAAATATTTTGCCAAATTTCAGCCACTACAAAATTTCAGTGTATCTTAAAAAGACAAAGAGAAAGGACAAAGTTTGCACTGATTAGCTATTACCATGAGTTCATGTCATAAAATAAACTTATAATCTTGAAATTATTTGTTAATTAAAAAAAAAAAAGTCCTTGATGTGGCTGCTGAATCTTGTTAACCACATAGCATGTCATTAAAGCAATGCTGTTGCTTTACTCAAAGGGGGACTGTTCTGTAGCCACAAGTGAGCAGCAACTAAAAAAATATTTTGAGATGGAAAAATAGCAACGGAATATTAATATTTCACAATGTTTCTAAATGTTGTGAGGGCAGGTCTTCTGTGAAAGGACTCAATGTCACAGCCAAATTCAATGCCCTTCATTCTGCAGCTACGAGTGCACCATCCACTGTCTGTAGGATTAAAAATTGGATTTACGAGTAATTGGGTCAAAACAGGGTTACTTATGGACACAGCTGGTTACCGACAAGAGTAATTAGCCCTTTGCCCCTCATTTTATGCCCCCCCCCCCCCGTCTCTAATTACACCTGAATGCAGTCAGTATGAATTTAGGAATACACATTTGCAAAGGTACAATTACTGTGCCCTTCATCAATGCCTTTCAAGGAAAGAGGCCAAAGAGACCTGATGGTCATTTATAACTTTTGCTTACTGATCTTTAGGACTATGGTATTCAATCAAGAACAACCTAACATTTAAAGATATTATTGTTACTTTTTGTCGTATTCTGAAGATGATATCCTTGGAATCTTTGGCAAAAACTTCGGCAAAGTGAACAAGCCAAATTGATGCAATTAAACAGTTAACTCATAATTCATGCTGGTGTTATGAAAGAAAACATTATTATTATAACGATTTCGTTCTGAAAGGTGAAATCAATCTTACTTCTCCATATATGTAGAAGTGATAGGGAGCCCTTCCTTAAAGATTTAAAGAGTTAAACTGGGATATTAACAAGCAAAAGCAATTTGATTAAACTAAGTAGTTTCAGAGTACCCAGGAACACATTTCTAGTCTTGACCTTACATGTCAAAGTAAAGCCATATATGCTATTTTTTTAAGAGACCCATTTTTAAACTTGATCCTTGATTTATGAATCCAATGACATTCTTGAATGTCAAGGAATACTGAAGTAAGTCTTTGAGTATTATGGTGCCCACAAAAGCTAACTTTTAACATTTCTGTCTGGGACTATTACAAAGAGGAAATAGAATGTAACAAAAAATAAACTGCTGAGCTACTTCATATTAGAAGTTCTGACGCTGAAGAGAATGCAGTGATTATTAGTACTTAGCAAACTCTTCTTATTTATAAAACTGCATTCAACAGAGTTTACCCCTCAGGTAATGTACCAAAGCAGCAGTTCAGAATCTTACTTCTAATTACATTTTCCACAAAATGCAAGGCTCCTGGCCTTAAAATGATAAGTCCCTAAAATGAAAAGGAAATCCAAAACATTGATATGTTAAAAGACTAAAAAGTCTTTCGTTTGAGCTCATTTGAAATCTGCCATTCCTTTATGATGGGACACAGTCTTTACCAACAGACAAAAACAAATCATTTTTATTCAGCCATGGCATTCTATATCATACATACATATGCTAAACACACACAGGGGCCTCTACATTCTCCATTCCCAAAGACAGACACTGACTTTGCTATTACTAAGTAAGAAGTACATTAACACTCTGCTCTAGGAAAAAGGAAAAAAAAAAAATCACAAAGTGAAGAACTGGTCAAGTTATCTGTAACAAAGTTTGGCCAGATTTGGTTCCAGTCCTCACCATAAAATTCCCCAGCCCAACACCATCAGTAAGAACATAAGGTAGAACTAAACTAGTAACAAAACAATCCATAATTCCAAACTCAGAGAACAGGTCCATATCCCCTTTATTCAATTATTGCATATCCTTAAAAGAATATAATATTTACTCACTTTCAATGAATCAAAGCAGGCGATTACTCGTCCATTTTCAACTTGGCAGCTTTTCGAAGGATGTGCAAATTTACATTCCGTGTCTGGCCGTGAGCAAGTCCCCCTTTGGAACTCTCTACATACTTCCAGTGTTAGCCATTTTGTGTCCCGAATTGGTGTGACACTAACAGCCATGTTTAGATTTTACAGGTAGTTAAATTTTCAGTGAAACCAACAAACCCAACTCCCCCCCAAAAAAACAGCAACAACCAAAAAAAAAACCAAAAAACAACAACGACAAAAAAAAAAAAAATGCTGAACTGATAAAACTGTAAAATGATGATGAAAATGTCCCCTCCAAAATACTTTTCCCCCACTCCCTGCTTTAAAAGTACATGGAAAATTGTGTTGTCAATATCAAGGAAAAGATCTCCCACTAGAAATTCACAGCATGAAACTGTTAATTCAAAGAGGTTTTGGTTTTGAGAGAAATAATACGATTATAAGTAGATGAATGTTTAAAAGTAGGGCCTGGAATCAGCCTTGTGCTCTCAGTAACCCCTTCCCAATTTGGAGCCCAAAATGCAAGCATGAAAACGTGGCAGACCCTTTGACACCGAATTTCCAAGCTGCCTTCAGCAAAGTTGTCTGAAAGGGAATCTCCTCACAGCTGAATTTGCAATGGAGTTTGGTGGTGCAATCGGTATTGATTAGTTTGGCATAGACAGATGCAGCAGTTTAGAGCAAAATCGAGAAAATGATTTTTTTTTTTCCTCCTTGATTTCCTGGCAGAAGATATCTTACTTTTTCAGCAAACTTTTCTTTTAAAACTAAAGCAGCCTAGGGCAATGCCAGATACTTAGAGCTTTTCTCTTGATTATAAGTAGAAATGGGGGTGTCTGGGCTAGAGGTGGAGGGTGGATGTGCTGTCGTCACAGTCTAGCTGGCAGCAAGCAAGGCAAAAGCAGAGACTGCTCTAGAAGCGGTTCCAAGCAGCAGAGACGTCAGGAAAGGCACTTCTTAGTACCAACCTGTAGAAAAAAGAGATAGGTTAAGATTTACTAAGTAGCACTTTACTGAGGTCCTACAGTATCACAACCTGGCATGAGAGACCAGACAAAGTAATATTCAAGTCAGCCTCTCTCTTCCCTCTCACTCCCACACATACACACACACAAAATACTTACAGTGAGGCATATTGCAGCCAGCCATTGTAGATTTATTAAAAAAAGGGGCCGTTTCCCCTTGTGAAGCAATGCATGATAGAGAGATAACCAATCACAGATAGTGTTGCAGCAATATTCTGGGCAGAAAGCCAATAGTGTGGGTTGTCTTATGAAAGGTCGCGCCTGTCAGACGTTCATTACTATGCTATAAGCACAGAAAATGTCCATCAGATGTGACTTATTCCACTGCAAAAGGACGAGCATGTGGGTTTTGAATTTACCCAACATGCAGTGAGTGGACTAAACCATGTTAGTTTCAAAACAGCTTCTAAGACAAGTCCAAGCACTTGACGATCATTACCGGAAAGAAAAATACTCCAGAAGCAAGGTTTAAAAATTGCAGCTGATTTCCAAGCTGCTTTCTCTCCGGCTCTGCGCAGGGACGGGCACTGAACAGCCTGCTCCTGCTGTCCTGACACGTGAATCAAAAAGGAAAGGGGTGTTTCCAAATGGTACATTCTCCTGACCTATCCAATTCACTTCCTTCTAAAGCCCAAGTCCTGCCCCTCCACTGAAAGCCGCACTCATACTGTAAAACTATTCCATTCAGCCGGCAGACACTTTGTCAATAAATCACAGGCAGGCGAGATATGAACAAAAGCATCCTTTATTCCAACATTTTTAAAGCAGAAGCTGAGGTCATGTGGGGAAAATAAGGAGTGCAGTGTTGTCAGTGTGTCTGGTAAATCTGAAATCAACCTCGAGGGAGAAAGTGATTCCATCGCAGAAACATTAAATATTAAGTGAGCAATTTGGTTTGGGCTTCATGATGTACTTCAGAAGTACATTTTCAAATGAAGCCTGGAGGGGGGAGCAGGGATCCCCAACTGCCTAATGATCTGTTAACATAGCACTACGAGACTATGCCTTGGAGCAGGGCATTTTTTGCTTTAACAACTTACTTTCTGTTTCTAACAGGCTGATAAACTTTCAGAAGATTTTTAGTAATTACCGAAACAAAGTACATATATTTTTTTTCCTTTTTGAATGTTGCCAGTGAAGAAAACAAGGGTTTAAACTAAGTTTCACATGCCTAAGAGACAATCATATAGTATAATAGAGTTTAATCAAAGTGATCTATCAGCATATGGTACGTTTGTCATTTTGGAAGTTAGAACATAGTGTGTGCATGTGTGTGTGTGTGTGTGTGTGTGTGTGTGTGTGAACAAAAACATCGTGGGCTAGCTAGACCAGCAGTGCAGCAGTTATGTGCAGTATGGCTGGGTTCAAGTTCCAAATGGCTGCCAGTTCAAATCTCGTGTCTGGTGGCTTGAAAACTACACAGGGCATGTGTATGTGTATGCCGCAAATCCTAATGGGATGGAGAAAGGGGGAAAAGAGTTGCCATGTGACCACGCCCCACCACAGGGTCCTCTCTCTCTGGCAAGCCCATGTGCCTTCTCGCAATAATAATTTTTAAAATCCACAGAACTCATATTTTTTTAATTTTAGGATTAATATGATCATTCTTAACGTTGAACTTTTTTTAAAATACCCTCTAAAACTATTAGGAAACTACATCTTTCGATAGAAATTAAGAGAGCTAACTCATTCCACTGTCAAGGAAACATTTTTGAAAACATTTCAGGTCCTAATGCCTGATTCTATAAAAAGTCACATTCAGTCATAAGCTCCGAATGTCCACCTTCCTAAATCTCTGTTCTGCATTCAGAATTTCTCAACAACTTCGTGCCTTGATCATGGATCGTACGCGTGATCAAAAATCTTTTGAGTCAGGCCAGCAGGTGGTGTGGAGGTTAAAGCGCTGGATCCACCATGGCCAGTTGCATGGCTCAAGTCCCAGACCCAGCAGCTTGAAAAATCACACTGGGCATGTGTGAGTGTATGCCCAAAATCTTGAGAGAAGAATGGTGGAGAAAGGGGCTGCAATGTGGCCATCCCCCGCAAGGGGTGAAATCTCATTCTCTCTTTCTCTCTCTCTGTCTCTGATGAGTGCATGTGCCCTGTAGCAAAAACTAACTCAAGTGCCTCAGTTACAACCATTCACCTCCTTTAAAGCAGCTAAGACGTAACTAACTCCCTTCCTCTCGTCCTACCTATATATTAATACTGCCTTCCACGCCTTATACTGTGTTTTATTTTCCTACATGTCTGATACACTAGACTATCTGTTCCTAAGAACAATATTGCTCCTCTTAGTAATCCCAGTGCCTTGCATGCTGATGGAAAATACAACAGATGCAGTCCAATAAACATTGGTAAATTGGGAACCAGCAGTTAGCGTAATGGCTATGTCACTGGACTCCCACGTAGTCGACCGTGGTTTGCGCCCCGGACCCGGTGGCTTAAAACTCATGCCGGGCGCGTGTGCGTGCATGCCCAAGATCCCAAGAGGAGAATGGAGGAGAAGGGATTGCGGCGTGACCATCCCCCCTGGGGGGTGATTTCTCACTTTCTGTCTTTATGTCTCTCTCTGTCTGTCTGGCAAGCGCACGCGCCCTATAGCGAAAACTTCTCAAAAAAAAAAAAAAAAACAAAAAAAAGGTAAATTAAATAATTATTGCATCAAGACTGGGATTATCTTTAGGGCACGAAAACACATGAACACATGCCAACACTCAGGTGAAAATATACACATGCACACACGCATTACTGTCTTTATCAGTTACTGTGTTCCAGGGCCCCTTCAGCACTCTCACTGCCTGGGACTCTCCCCCGGCCTTGGACAGTTCCTCTCTCACTCCACACCGAGGCTCTGCGAAAACTTCATGCAAGTCTCTTCCCCCATGTTCCTCTCAGTATCAATGGTGGATGACCTGATAGGTTGTAAATACTTCAATCAGAGAGCATGAACTCTCTCCCCCTCTGGGCCACCAATTTTAAGCCATCTTTCTTCTCAGGCTTCCAGGAGTTCTTTCCTCCTGCCCATGGTTAACCTTCCACAAGCTTCCATCTTGACTTGTTCCTTCTCAAGACCTCCTTCCCTTCATACCCCTAACTCAAGCACAGCCTTCCTTTCCAGACCTTTCTCTTTGCCCCAAATGTGCTGAGTTACATGAAATGGAGGGAGTGGCATGGAGGATGAAGGGGATCCTGCCCGGGCTATCTATCCTCCTCTTCCCAACACGCTGAATCTATCTGGGAGTGATTCCTAACAGAACATGTATATGGGAGAGAGAAGAGCAGTGTCCACAGGCCACAGACACCATGATACCTTTCCCACAGTGCAGGATCCTAGGCACACATGCATGTGCCCAGCCTATTTTCAGCCAGACCAGCCTGGGGATTCAAACCTATGTCGGCAGGTGGCATCCAGCTCAGTGTCTACTCAACACTACTAACTGTGCCATAGAGGCTCTGAGCCACAGGTGCTGCTTTTGTAGTTTTGTTGTTGTTGTTTTGGTTTGGTTTATTTGTTTCTTCCTCTCCTGTTTACTTCTGAATCCCATCAGTCTGACTTCCACACTCATTACTTTACTGCTCAACCAGGTCAGCAACGCTCCTATGCAGGCCACAAGGACAAAGTTTATTCCTGGTCCTTTCTTAACCTCCACCACCCTTTGCAACTCCTTTTTTAAAATTCTTTCTCCTTGTAGGAACAGACACATTCTATCCTTTGGCTTCTCTAGTGTTGTACCTCTTCACTCTCTTAGATAGGAGGTGTCCAAGCTTCCTGGCACATGCCAAGCTGTTAGACACTCCTGGGTCTTAGTACATGCTAACCCTTCACTGGGTTTGATACATACTTTCTCATCCTTGCCACCTGGCACATCCCTCCCCCTCGTTTAAGTTCCTATTCAAATGTCTTCTCTATGACTCTGGGTCTCCTACATATCAGAATATTTTTGTTATTTTGTGTGTCTTCATATTTTTCCCCTCAACAAAAGAGTACATCCTCAATGTCCCAGATCTCCCAGTTTCTGAAATTCAACAGCTATTCGTAAATGTTTGATAAATGAATAAACAGCATTCATGCTAATAGAAATAAACATGTACATGAGAATGTGTTCCCAACACCAAGGAAATATTTAATCATGATTTATGGGATCCCAAAAAAAGAGAATGGAATCACTAGAAATAGCTGCACTGTCTGGTGGTAAGTTTAAATATAAATACAAGGATCAGCAAGTAGCGTGGTGTTTAAGGTGCTGGACTCCCACATAAGTGACCGTGGTTCAAGTCTCAGACCTGGCAGCTTGTTTTCTCACTTTCCCTTTCTCTTTCTCTGTCTCTCTCTGGTGAAATTTGAAAAAAAAATTAATTAATTCTTGAAAAATAAATAAATAAATATAAATATGAAATAATTTTCTAGTTTATTATTGTTCCTTTCTACCATTTAATAGGCTTAGTCCCACTTACGCACAAGATACTGTTTAATGACTAAAATGCTTGCAAATCAGCATTCTGGATCTTTATTTTCTTAGCAAAAACATTCTATTATTACAAAAAGTGTGATTCAAAGAACTACAGGCCTATATTTGTAAGATGATCATATCACTTTACTGTAAAAGACATAGGCAATGATGATAATCCAAGCCAGCATGGACAGTGAGCAATTAGAATGGGCACCAAACTTGATGCATTATCATTTAGCTAGACCTGGTGGAATATGCACTGCCCCTGATACAGCCACTCTGGCAACACACTCAGATATAGCCTATAAATTAACTGTATGAAATTGCTGACATCAGATTGTCCTACTGGGTCATCAGGAAAGTCATGATGCATTTTTTTTTTTTTTTTGGAGAGATTTTCACTGTAGGGTGTGTGCGCTCGCCAGACAGACAGAGAGAGACATAGAGACAGAAAGTGAGAAATCACCCCCCAGGGGGTATGGTCACGCCGCAATCCCTTCTCCTCCATTCTCCTCTCGGGATCTTGGGCACGCACGCACACGCGCCCGGCATGAGTTTTAAGCCACCGGGTCCAGGACACGAACCGTGGTCGACTACGTGGGAATCCAGCGACATAGCCATTACGCTAACTGCTGGTTCCCAAGTCATGATGCATTTTTGCATAGAAAATCACAGAAAAAATACATCACGACTTTCTCAACAACCTAATATATTCTTTTTTGTTATTCAAAAATAATTTTAAGGAAGATTAAAAATCTTCAAAACTTTTTTGGTAAATTGAGATTTTTATAGGATTTGGATCAATATTAATTCCCAAAATGTGACTTTGACTAGCAATGGGTTTCTTTTTCTATTCATAGATACAATGTTTAAAACTGTGTGGGTGGGACCGGCAGGTGGTGTGGTGGTTAAAGGCGCTGGGCTCCCACATGGCTAGCTGCCTTTTGATTCCCAGACCTGGAGGCTTGCTCTCTTTCTCCATCTCTCTCTGGTCATAACTGAAAAACAATAATAATAAATAATTCTTAACAAAAAGTATATGGGCAACATCCAGATAGTAAGAATTCTTACAAATACATTTGCCTAAAAAATAAGTTCTATCTGAAAATAATTATTGAAGGGATTATTTTTGCATTAAAGATATTTACTAATAAGTAAATTACTTCTGGGGTAGATCTCTGGCCTATATCTCAGTATATCATAATTAATTTCCCTGTAAAACCCAATGAAAAGATTGTATGAGAAAATCAAGAGTTTTGTAATGAGAATCAAACTTACTGGAACATGCCTAGTCATTAAGTCCTTTTTAACCCCACTGATGAAATTCCAAACTCTTAAACTATAGAGTTCTTCACTTTATATGACAGCTCCTACAAATGATTGTATCCTGCCAGAAGAGCCAATTTCTTCTTGAGTGATATCACAAATCATAAGACTGGCAGGTGACATGGTGGTTAAAGTGCAGGACTACCACGGGCCAGCCATAGTTCAAGTCCCAGACCTGGTGGCTTGCCTTCTCACTTTTTTTCTCTCTCTCTGTCTGGTAAAATGATAATAATAATAATAATAATAAGGATGAATAAAATAATTTTTTTAAAAAAACATGTTCATAAGAAAAAAGATAAAACATAAGGGAAATAGGAGGATGGAAATGAAGAAAATATGAAACAGCAGAGATAATGAAAGCCAAGAAAAAAATCAAGATAAAAGATAAAGGAAAAAAAAAGAAAATCATGAAAAACTACCAATTATTTTTACAGCCATTGATACATATTAGTTGAATGGTACTGAACTAACACACTGGAGGGCTTCCTAGATTCAGTGGTCACATACGTAGTTCAATATTAGATAAACAGACACAGCGTATGGGAGTAAAATTCTATGCTGGAGGATTGGATCACCTCTACAGAACAGGTTAGATTTCTGAGTCACATCAGTTTACCAATCATTTCAGTGCTTCTCAACCAAATATAAACAGATCAGACCAGTTAGATCCCAGGGTAATCAGCTGGGAATTTGGAGGACTTTTTCATATAATTTTGAAGCTGAGATAGGTAATATACTGAAGAAGTTAACTAATTATTTGAGGTCTTTTATTACAATTTTTATTTACTAAGTCACTTTCATTCTAACTGAAAGAGATGGCCGATTTCACCATAGAAGTCTGGAGGTGAGAAAACAGGGCCCCTTGCCCAAAACCATAACGTCTTTCCCTGGCTCACTGGTGACACCAAGTCCATAATTAGCAATGTCGTACAAACTAAGTCTGTTCATGCAACAATTCTGCCCAGGACTCACCCCAAATATTAAAAGATGCCTTAGTATACACACAACAAAGCTTTTCTGGAGGCTGTACGGCCATTTCCCACACTTGCTAAGGTCCAAAACAGAGAAACAGAGCTGTTATTTATTCTATGGGAAAAACTGGTCCGAATGGGTTAATGCAGCCTTCAGCAGTATTCAACTCCCTATAGCCAAAAAGCTGAGATCAGTGATTCTCAGTGGAAAGCACACTCTGAGTAGTACCCATGGGGATTTTAGGTGATGCACGAACCACATAAGTTTAATACATGATTTGCATGTTAGAACTACCTCTTCCAATCTGTGATTGCGTGGCTATTATAGCTTAGGAAGAAGCTAAAGTTTAATACCAAAAAAAAAAAAAAGTTTTAAAATAGGACTAAGTAAATAGATTGGCAAAAATTATAAAGGAGATGTGCAAAGGAGAGATTTCTGAAGCTACTGCTAAGAGAAAGGTAACTTTCAATCACACATCCCCTGGAAAGCATAGACTGCCAATGTGGCCTGCTGGTCTAACACATTTCAGACAAACTGCTCCAAGAAGAGGAAGGCGGTGTTTACTAACTCAAATAAGTAATCTAAAGTCTGTCACAGCAGTCTTAAAATTCTCATCCCTTACTAGGTCTGGTTTCCTAACTCAAGTGGTCAGCCTTTGGAAGGACAAGAAAAGAGTGTTGGATAGATAATGTGCAATTGCTAAAAGTTGAAATTCCAGAAGCAACTCATTAAAATGCATCCAAATTAGAAAATGATTAGATCAGCCCATGGCAATGGTGGTCAAGGAAGTTGGATCCCACATGGCTGATTGTAATGTCTGAGTCCTGGACCCAGCAGTTTGAAAAAACACTCAGAGTGCATGTGAAAAGCCTAAAAGGAGGGAGAAATGAAGAAGGGATTGTAACATGACCATTCCCTATGGGGACGGGGGACTGTGTTCTCACTTTCTGTGTCTGTTTCTCATTGTCTTTCTCCAGTGAGTGCATATGCTCTCTGGAGGAAAAAAAAAATTTTTTTAATTTTTATATTAAAAAGAAAATGATTATCATCACTTACATATTATATTTAAGAGAAAATAAAACACAAAACATCAACCATTTTGCAAGAATTTTGAATGGATTTCTATATCAGGCAAAAAAAGTTTTTTAAAGATTTGAGATCATTAGAAGATGATTATTATTACAATGGATCACTATACTTTATGTACTGGGTCACTAGCTTCACCTAAATAGGTCTTCATCTCATTCCTGCAGCAAAGTTACTTTCTAAGATTTTTCCAGCCCACGATCAAAGTATCCAACCTTCTTTTCCTCCCAACAGCAGCCCAGACTTGCTGTGAGAGAAGTATGTATTACACAAAGTACTAAAAGATACTATGAATGAAAAGGAAACAAGACCAACTGGTGGTTAAATGTGTGCGTGCCCCAAATCCCAAAAGGACGTAGAGATGGAGAAGGGATTGTGGAGGCATCATCCCACATAAGGTGTGCTTTCTCACTTCCCTGCTCTCTCTTTCTCAGTCTCTCTCTCTCCAGAGAGCACATATGCCACCTGGCAAAATTTTAAAAAGAAAAAAAGAAAGTAGAGTAATATTAAATATTTACCTCACGATTTTTTATCTGACTTTGCTATAAAAATGTAAGCTCCGTAAGAGCAGACAGTTGCTAAACTAATTCTCCACTAAAATAAGCACCAAGGGGGGACCAGCAGTTAGCCTAATGGCTATGTCGCTGAACTCCCATGTAGTGGATCGTGGTTTGAGTCTCGGACCCGGTGGCTTAAACTCACACTGGGCGCGTGTGTGCGCATGCCCAACATCCCAAGAGGAGAATGGAGGAGAAGGGATTGTGGCGTGGCTATCCCCCCAGGGGGTGATTTCTTGCTTTCTGTCTCTCTGTCTCTCTCTGTCTTTCTTGCAAGCGCACATGCCCTATAGCAAAATAAGCACCAAAACAGTGCCTGACCTAGAGTACACAATCAATATTTGTAGCACAACTATTTCTCTTTATATATCTAAATACTAGTCTATAAATTTTTTGCACGGGTTACAGTCCTTGGGCTACAGATATGCAATTTAAGGCATCAGAGATGTCACCTTTATAACTGAATGGCAATAACTGAATGGCAATAGCATTAAACATCATTCATTGGAAAGAAAACATGAGCCGATGAAATTAAAATAGAACCATATTTAAATACCTCCTTGCTTGTGAAGTTGAAGACTTTTTTAAATCCACAGAATTCAAAACAGTTATGTGTGGCTTTGCAAATTTAAAACATTTAAATAATTATCTGTGCATTTCTGACAGAACCAGTCTTAAATCCTGGCAAAATTTAGGGAACATTTGCATTTTCCTGATGATATGCAAACAGGCAGTGTTTTATCATTTCCTTCTATTCTACAATAAGATGAGATAAAACTGTGAATGCTACTTTATAATTCTTCAAGAGGAAACACTAATCTTATTCATTGTTTTATTTACCCATATTTTACAGAAAGACATTACCTTCTTAACCTCAGGTAGTCGTATCTGATCTACCCCTATCATTTAATATTGCAAAATAATAAACAATCAGGAAACCAGAATACTGACTACAATGAAATTAATGCTGTTATGTTCTCCAGAACTAAACAAGAAAAATCAAACCTCATCCTTCTGGCATTTTTCAGGAAAAACAGTACATGGATCCAACCGGAACCTATCAATGAGAAACCAGCAGGACGAAACTGACTGCTACGTGAAATGCAATACGCCGTGATCTCATTGGTCTCATTGCAAGGCCCTGACTTGATTCTAAAGCCTCCTTAAATGAGATATACTTTATTGGACCTGGTAATGAAGGACCCACATCCTAGTTGTAATCGGCGACCTCTAAATCTTCTGAAAACTATCACTTAGCTTCTTACTGAAGGTGGTGGCACCTCTGCCTAAAACATTTTTAAATTTTATCTTCGTTGCTCCAAGACTGGTACCAAATCCATCCGGGCTTCCTTACTGACACGACTGTACAACTCCAAAGTGAGCAGTAAGTGGAGCAATGAGAGAATGAAGAAAATATTCCCACAGCACCCCATCACTGCAGTGCATTGCATTGGCACCTCTCTGTCCCACTGTAACTTGTGTTCCGAAGCAAATAGAATTCTTACAACCAGCAGTCATAAGACACTCTGCACATTAACCCTACCTGTACTCCACTTGGGCAAAGTCAATTACTTGAGATAAATTATAAAATCAACATGTAAATAAATGAGAGGTTTAATTAAAAACTGCCCAAAACATAAAGCATTACTCTATTAGGATCAGACATAATAACAGTTAACCACCCTTTCAACGATTTCTAAAAATTCAATGGGCCAATTGCCCTTAATACTATTTAACTCAATCTCAGCACAAAAGTTTAATTTTAACAGATTTTGAATGTCCAAATGTCTGACTTAAAGCCTAAATAGTAATATCAATCAGGACAATGCAACAGGTGTATTTATATTGAAGACTGTCGAAAACATGTTGCAGAATTATTCATCACTATGAGAAAAGTATGGGAAAAAAATCTATGTTTATGATTAAATAAAAAGATCTAAAATAATTATTCTTCAAATAAGACACAAGAAACAAATGATGAATGAATATAGTATGGAATCACATAAATGCATTCTTATGATACAACACAACACTAATATTGTGTCCTTTCCATATAATCAGTAAGTCACTGCTATTTCACTGCTGTGTTTCTTTTTTTAAACAATAATTATTTTATTTAACTTTATTTATTTATTTTCATTTAAACAGAGAGGGACAGAGTGAGAGAGAGAGAGGTGGGGTGGGGAGGGGATGACAAAGCAAGCAGCCAGGTCCAGAACTCAAACTGCTGTCATCTATGTGGGAGTTAGGCGCCCTTAACCATCACGCCAACTGCCAGCCCCTCATTAATGTATTTCTTATTTCAAACTTTAAAAATAATTAAGCTACATAATCACCACACAGTTTAATTTTACAATTCTACAAATTTCTATTGATTTATAAATTTTACCTTAAAAATCATCTAATTAACAATCTCAAATATACTTTTAATAATAAACCAAGGCTGGGACCAGGAGGTGGTATGGTTAAGCACTGGACTCCCACATGGCCAACCATAGTTCAAGTCCCAAACCTGGCAGCTTGGTTTCTCTCTCTCTCTCTCTCTCTCTCTCTCTCTCTCTCTCCACCCTATGTGCCCTGTAGCAAATGAAAAGTAATAAAGTAATAACAAAAATAAATAAAATTAAATAATTATCTGAAAAATATAGCAATGTCAAATGAATTCATTCCTAAGAACAATGAAATATTAGATTATTAGTTTAACTTGAGCTTTGTTTAAAAAAATCACTAATTTGTGTATGCTCTCATACAATAAGAATATTATTTTCACTGACTAATAGTAAATCAAGACTCCATTGTTTTTTCCTCCAGTGTAAATATGTAACAACTAAAGATGTGCATTGACAAACCATATTCTTGTTTCAATGTAGCCTAAATATTCTTTGAAGAAAGTTCTACATAACTCACAGACTTAACAAAGTCCAAGATGTTGAAACACAAAAAATTATGTTCATATTCCACATAACACAGAATATGTTAATGATCTTTCTATATCAACAGAAACAGAAAAACATTATTATTTTTAACAACTACACATTACTCCACCATCTGTCCATTTCTTTACTAGTGGTCACCTAGGTTAATGCCAATTTTTCACTATTTCATGCAACGCTGCAATATAAAACCATATTGACATTTGAGTGTGTTTTTGTGTTTGTTTGTTTTGAGAGAGATTTTTGCTATAGGGTGTGTGTGCTTCCTGGAAAGAGCGAGAAGTCAACCCCCAGGGGGATAGCCATGCCACAATCCCTTCTCCTCCATCCTCCTCTGGGCATTTTGGGCATGCACACACATGTGCCCAGCATGAGTTGTAAGCCACTGGGTTCAAGACTATGTAATATAATATAATATAAACACTTAATAATATAAACCCTTAAAGCATAAAGTGTATTGATATGTTAACTTTAAACTAGAAAAATGTCTTTCAAATAAACAATGGCCAATAGGTACTTCCAACAACAATAAATAATATGCTTTTCTATTTTTTTTTCTGAGTCTATGCTATACCTTGAAAAGATTACTAATTCTGTACTGTTAATTTTTTCTCTTGTGGAAACACACAAAAATGTACAATATTCTTTTGTCCTATAAATAGAACTTAAAACTTATCTTTGTATTTTGCAAAATATTTTGTTAGGCCTTCCATGGCAGCTAATCGAAAGAAACATTTGTAAAATCAGTTTTCCAACTGTTACTTCAAAATAAAGTATTTCATTGCTAAAATAATTACAGCATTGTATTTTTTATTTACTTGCAAAAAACAGGGACTAGAAGTTTGAATAAATGTTTGCATTGGCAGAGTATCAAAATGGACAATTTTGTTATTTTCTTATTAATAAAAACAAGAAGTTTGGTTAAAAATGTCTGTGGGGCATAAGTTATATTTGGAAAATCTCTGACAGCACTTTGTCATCTGATGAAGAAAATGCTTTTTTTTACACAATATTTCTAAAAACGTCGGAAAATATCTGCTACTCCCCTCCTTTTTAGATGCTAATTGACTAAAGGAAATGGTTTCTGACAATCACTATTAATAATACAAGGCGTTATCAGACTAGCTAAAGCACAGCAGAACTCTGGAAAAGTCTATAGCCTCAAACAGATTTTCCTCGTAGTAATATCACCCAGAATAGAGGTACACTTGTATGAATTTCTAAGTCTGGAATGGGCAGTCTTCACATGCATCTCCAGTGACAATAAGTAACCTAGGTACATGCACTTGTATGACTTTTGCCTATCCACATATGTCCTGTTAGGAAATAAAATCATTCTCAGGCCAGCATGTGGCAAGGTAGTTAG
Source organism: Tupaia belangeri chinensis (assembly GCF_000334495.1). NCBI lineage: Eukaryota > Metazoa > Chordata > Mammalia > Scandentia > Tupaiidae > Tupaia > Tupaia belangeri. The sequence continues at coordinate 3,361,728 of NW_006159754.1, read as the reverse complement.
GGGCGCTGGACTCCCACATGGCCGACTGTGGTTCGAGTCCCAGAGCTGGCGAGTTGCTTTCTTGCTCTCCCTTTCTCTCTCTCTTTCTATCTCTCTCCGGTCAAATTTTAAAATAATGATAATAGGGAATGGCAGGTGGTGTGATGGTTAGGGCCACTGGATTCCCACATGGCCGACCAGGGTTCAAGTCCCAGAACTGGTGGCTTGCTTTCTCACTTTCACTTTCTCCCTCTCCCTCTCTCTCTCTCTCTCTTTCTCTCTCTCTTTACTGTCCCTCTCTGGTCAAATTATTAATTAATTAATTAATTAATTAGATAAAATAATTATTTAAAAAATAATAACAAATGGAATTCAATAAATGAAAAATTATTTTTAAAAAAATCATTCTCCTCTTGCTTTGTTCTCCTCAAATGCTCTTTCTTAGTTATTAAATAACTGTTCACAGAATTAAAAAGTACCTAAAAGTAGATTTGTAAAAGACTTTAAAGGGTTGGCTGGCAGAATGTGGGTATTTCCAAGGCTTTTATTCTCATTTTGACAATGTGATGTTACCAGCTTCTCAGAGTATAAAGTCACACTTCTCAGGAGATGAGAGCAAAGATTTTTACTCTGAGGATTTTTTGCTTTCCAAGGGTATACATACTGAACAAACTAATATGGCAGTTTGGGACTTGGTTCCTTGACTAAATAAAACAAAACAAAGCAAACCCACCCCTTTCTTAATTATTTTAATTACACATAAGTGTCTGTGTATCCTGGATAAGCTGTAACATATGAGGAAACGCAAAGAACATGCTACATCCTTTTTTTCTTTTTTTTTTTGAGAGGCTTTTGCTATAGGGCACATGCGCTCGCCAGAAAGACAGAGAGAGACAGAGAGATAGAAAGCGAGAAATCACACCCCAGGGGGGATGGCCACGCTGCAATCCCTTCTCCTCCATTCTCCTCTTGGGATCTTGGGCACGCACGCACACGCACCCGGCGTGAGTTTACGCCACCGGGTCCAGGATTTGAACCACAGTCGACTACGTGGGAGTCCAGCGACATAGCCATTACGCTAACTGCTGGTCCCAACATGCTACACCCTTTTAATGAGAGAATGATGAAAACTGTGTTTCCATCAGCATCATATGCTCTTAAAAAGCAATAACCAGCTTTCTACAGCAAATCAGAATGCAATGGTAGCTAGCTATAAAATCAAATAACTGCCAACAATTTCTTAAGAGCAAAACTTAATGTTCTGGGATAACTGATGCTCCAGAAAGTTTCTTGAATGACTGAATCAGTCACCTGAGAATGACTCTTCAAAATTATATTCCAGGAACTTACCCTAGACCTGCTGAATAAAAAACAAAAATCTACATTTTTACCAAACTCCCCAAGTTAAGCCCTACTAAATTTTGGCAATTACTATCAACTAAAATACGATCCTACAGTGCTTCTACCCAAAAATCTCCTTAAAACCTCGCATATCTTCTCTGGGTTGGTTTAAAGAGATGGCTTGTTTAAAAATTTGATACCATGCTCTTTAATTATATTCTGTCAAATACTTCAGAAAAATATTGGGTTGTCGGAAAAGTCATCATGCAGTTTTGCACAGAAAACCATAAAAAAATACACTGTGACTTTTCAGACAATCCTATAGCATGTCTATAAAGGTTATGAATAAAGTTATTATTTATTATTAATAATATATTTGAAATCATGCATGCCCATCCACATCACTCTAAGATTCTACTCACCATGTAACATGACTCATTACGCCTCAAACCCTCTGTTTTAGTTCTGCCCAAGAATACGTCACTCCAACAAACAGTATAACTAAAAAAAAAACGTCTTGGACAAATTACAGAGCAAGGACAAGGCTGTGGTGCCACTGAACCCACATAGGAAAGGTCCCAGGTTTGTATCCTGGGACCCCCTGAGCACACTGGGCATGTGTGAGCATGCCTGCCCACTGACCTATGCCAGCTGAGATTAGGGGAGGGAGTGGACTGCAGCATAAAGACCATGCTCGGTGTGTTCTCTCTCTCTTTCTCAGAAGAAATAAATAAACTGTGAAAAGTTAAAAGGGCAATTAGCAATCTGAAAACATTCCATCCTTTTCCATCATTTAAATGTCAAAGTAACATATGTCATTACACACACGAACAGAAGAACTGCCTTAGACACTGCGATATGGAGACTTCATCATTCTTATTTACGATAATAAGAATTTATAATAGTAAAGTTATTTTGCAAAAAAGATGAAAAATCAGGAACCTATTCAGTCACCGATATCTTGATTGAATTCACTGACTATCTTAAATATAAAATGTGAAGTAAGGACTACCATGTGTATGCGTGTGTGTTTTATGTTTGCAATAAAGAAAAAATGTTTAGGCTAGAATTAGTCCTATCATTTTCTTCATCTATAACAACCACCTAGCCTTTTATTTAAATTCAAGTAAAACCTCTGTGTTAAAGTTAACAGAGGGAGAAAAGTAATTCTTTAATCTCCTTGCAATAAGAACCACTTCATTTTGAATAAAACTAAAAACTTATGCTACTTCATTAGGTAATAACCGTTTAAGGGATTAACTTTGGAGAAGTCGGCTTGTGCTATAGTCAGTACATGCACTGTTCATTTACTTATTTTTTCCTTATTCGTAAAACCTGCAAGGTGTTCATCTGGTTTTTAATTGTAAAAAATGTTTCTACCAACAAGACAGAGAAATTTACATGTTCTTTTCCCCTGAAATGCACACATTCTATTTTTGTTCACAGCAAAAAAAATTTTACACATTGATATACAATTTATCTTCACCCTCATTTTGTCATTTGTTCTCCACAACTCTCTACAAGATGGCACTCTGAGCTTGCTCATCTGTGAATATATAAATTGAGGATTGCTTGACTGACTAACTTGCCCAAGTCCCCAAAGCTAACCAGGACCCAAAATCAGATATTCAGCTGCCCGAAGTAAAACCTCATTAACAATACAGACTGGCCATTTTATATAAAACTTGGTGGAGGGACCAGCAGTTAGCGTAATGGCTATGTCGCTGGGCTCCCATGTAGTCAACTATGGTTCGCGTCCTGGACCCTGTGTCTTCAAACTCACACCGGGCGCGTGTGCTTGCGTGCCCAGGATCCCGAGAGGAGAATGGAGAAGGGATTGCGGCGTGTCCATCCCCCCTAGGGGGTGCTTTCTCGCTTTCTGCCTCTTTGTCTCTCTCTGTCTTTCTGGTGAGCGCACGCACCCTATAGCAAAAACCTCTCCAAAAAAAAAAACTTGGTGGAAATGACAATGATTATAAATACAATGGAAGCCAAAAAGCAGAGACACGGGGAGGAGTGGGATAGCTGGAGAGACCACTACTACTACATCACTTGTCATTTGTCCTGTGTAAGATGTGGGGCAGTTAAAGAGAGCCTGGAGAATTTATTCTGAGGGAGATAAGACATGGCTGAGATATGGATGCTAGAGTCTCTGCACGGCTATGGCTAGACACTGAACGGTAACAAAGCACACTCAGAGATGTGAAAATTCTATACCACATCCATCAGTTTCTTATCAAGAGGGTTATCCCTTTTGGACAGGTTGTAGAGTTCTAAATACTCGGTAGCTGATTGAAATATTAACTGCTGAGAACGATGTTTTGGGGCATGATTTTTTTTTTTCTGCCTGCCCTCTGAGCAATAGACCACATTTTCCTCAAAGCTTTCATGAGAGGATCTTAAAATGTGTCAGCAGAAAGCTTCCACATAGGCAAGATGGAATTCACCTTGAATGTATCAAACTGATAAATGCTAAGTGCCTGTGCATACAGTAAGGCTGATGTGTATCAACCGCTAAAACAGCGTTGGAAGAGCAGCGAAGGTAATGGAGTAACTGAAATATCTCCAAGTCGTGTCTCTTCTGACAGCTGTTAAAACCATAGGAAGCACTGAGAGTTTGAAATGGCACAAATGTTTTTCTTTTCTCTGTATCAAACCTTTTCTCTATTATATTAATTACCTTTGGCCCAGAGAAATGATAAACATTAAGTTGCTTGAGAAAATGAAAACCCCAAGTCAAAGCAATTTTTAAAATGACAACTCTGATTCCACTGCCCCAGACTATCACCTTTGATAAAAATTGTAGATGTTACTCTTTGGATTCTGCTGCTGTTTTTTTTTTTTTTTTTTTTTAAATAATTTGTTTAGTTCTTTGTGCCCTACTGTCCTAGAAAAATAAATGCTTTCCTGTAAGAAATTAAAGTACAGAAGCCAGCAGATGGCATGCAAGTTAAAGTAGCTAGATCCCACCTGGTGACTGCGGTTCAAATCCCAGACCCTGTGACTGAGCACATGTGACTGTGTGCCCAAAATCACAAGAGCAGAATGGAGGAGAAGGGATTGTGCAGGGCTAATTCCCTTAGAGGGTAATTTCTCATTCTCGCTCTCTTTCTCTGCCTCTCTCCAGCAAGTCACTCTATATCAAAAATTTTAAAATAAAAATCAAAAACAAAGAAATTCAAGCACATTCATCACACACAATAACCCTCTTAACTGAATAAACCTTTTCATAAACAATACATTAACCAAGTGAGTGTCCTGACTGTATTAGCTGCTTATTGATTGCCCCTAGATGAAGCCTACACACAGGGGGAATACTGAATCCAGCCTTTGAAAACTTTGCTATTTGATCAAGGATATGAATCTAGCGCAACTGTATATAAAAGTATGAGACGTACACAGCAGAGAACAATTAAAGACTGGTGAATTCAGCGGAAAGTGAGATCAAAAGCAATTTTAAAAAAGAAAAACATTTAAGGCGGGTCTAGAAGAATGAGTTTATTTAGTTAGATAGAGACAAAAGGAAGAGCAATCCAAAATGTATGAATACAGACATTTAAATACCAAGACACAGGACAACACGGGACATGAACACAGACAACTGATCTGTATGGAACACGCATGTGCAGCCCAGCTGGAAGACGAGGCTGCTGGAACTTCTCTGGGCTGCAACCAAAGCAGTAAGGGCCCCTTGAAGGCCAGGCTAAATAATTCAGCCTTTGCTTCTTCAGTAACTGGAATTCATCCATTCCAAGACTTCATGCAAGGGCAGAATTAAAATATTTAACTAGACACACTATGGGTTAATATAAGACTAAGTATGAAATATGAAGAAATCTAGATAAATAAACTAGCAATTTTTCTACTTCCTAAAGACCTCATTTGTGTTGCCAGAACGCTGAGAGATGTAGTACTTGTTTCATTTCTTTTTTAATTGATTTGCGTGCTTTTTCTCTTTCTCTCTCTCTCTCTGTCTCTTAAAGAGACTATGTCGCAATCTTCCTATCTTCCTGCCTCAGCTTCCCATGTGGCTGGGATTATGGCTTTTCTGTCTCCACATTTGGCTTTTCACAGTGAGCCAGGAATCAAACCAGAGCTTCCCAAGTGGAGTACTCAGACTTCAGAACGGCAGTATCAACCAATGGGCACAACCACCGCTGGGCCATTATATGCCTTTTGGACAGTACACTTTACTATTATAAACTCATTCACGACCATTTTTGATGGGGTATGCAGCATACAAAAATAAAATTCAAGTGACATTCATCCTGGTCTCAGGTAAGGTGGTAGATGCCACACTTAAAAGTTCCAGAAGAGAAAAGAGAATTTACAATTCACCCATTAAGTAAAGCTCATTCCTCTACAAACAGTTTAATGAGAAAGGTGGTCACATCAAATTAGAATACCCAGTTACTACAGTTTGACCACTGCTCTAAAATCTACAAGCACGGGGTTTAACAACCTATCGTCTTGCTGGGCTGTTGGGTTTGACCTTCCCTGTGAATCGATGCTCCTACCATAACGCCAAAATGACCTTCTGAAACTTACAGGCTTCCAAGGCTGCAAATATTTTCAGCTGTATCAGCCCTGGCTGTCCCAGCACTCTGCGTGATACTGAGTGGCAAAACCGGAGCCTCCTGTACTAGCCTGACCTTTTAAACCCACACTATTTTGCTGCCACTCAGAATTGAGTTTTCTCTTCATGCCATTATTTTAAGATGGAATTTTTCTTGCTTAATTGTAAAGCAGTCGTTCTAAACAGAAAGTGGCATCTTCCTGAACATGAAAATAACAAACTTCATTCCTGCGTGATAAATCTAACACTGGTAGAGACTTTAAGTATTTACCCACACCTACAAAGATTTTTTAATTGCTGGAAAGATTACTAAAATGTTGGCAACACGACTTAATAAAACATCATTATCTCTGCAATGGCCAATGTGAAATTTGAGAGATGTCTAAATTTTATAACTGAACTTCCTGTGTATGTTTACAACACTGCTTACCAATGCCTAGCACCGTGCCTAGAACATCAAAGACCCAAATTAATATGTACGTGAACAATGCAGAATCTGCATATTTAACCTATTTCACAGGCCAGCAGGTGGTATGGTGATTAAGGTGCTGGATTCCCACATGGCTAACCAGAGTTTGAGTCCCAGACCCAGCAGCTTGAAAATCACTACAAATAAGTAAATAAATAAATAATTTTTTTAAATGTATTTCACTTACAATGTAACTACTGGACTGAAATACACATGCTTAATGCTCCTGCCAAAAAATTAGTATATTAGCATGTGATACTTAATCTGTATATCCAACTATCAATCTACCTATCTCCCTGAGAATTCTTGCTACGTTAAAATATTTTTCAAAATTCATGTATTGTCATTAATAAACAGAAAATCCTTGATATGCAAGTAGGTTAAAATGTAACACCAGTGGTAGAAAAGAGCAATAGAAACCAATATGTAAGACATAGATTAAGATTCTGGGGTCCAGCAGGTCCAGTGTTATTAAGAGCACTAGACTCCCACACGGCCGCAGTTCAAGTCCCAGACCTGGGAGCTTGCTTTTCTCGCTGTCTCTCTCTCTCTCTCTCTCTCTCTCTCACTCTCTCTCTCTCTCGCTCACTTTTTTTTCTCTCACTCTCACTCTCACTCTCACTCTCACTCTGTCCCTCTCTGGTCAAGGTGAAACAAACAAACAAATAAAGTTAAATAAAATAATTCTAAAAACATAAAGACTGAATAGTATCGACTGATCTTAAGTCTCAAAAATCATTAGAGAGTAGTAATATATTTAAATTTCTCAAAGTATATTAGAATACATCTGTTCTGTTTCTACTTAAGAGTCTGTAGGACACTATATTTTCCTAAGTCCATACTTAAAATCAATGCAGAGAACCACGAAATGATATTAAATATTTCACAGAAAATTTATGAACTAACTCATTAGCTGGAGAATGGATCCCCTGGCTTACATTTATTCTGTCCTATTTTTAGCTACAATTTGGGCACTACTTCATAATTACTTCTGGAAGACACAAGGACATATGGAAATAACACAAAAATACACACGAACATGCACTAATTATTCTGCTAAGGATGAAAGTGAGAAAAATTCATCAGAAATCTCCAAGTGAATGTACAAGTATTCCGCTTTCAATGACATGGTCGCTTATTTTAATGTTGCCCACCAGTTTCTGTAGTTTTAATGGTAAGAGAAAGGAAGGGACGTATCCTAACTACACCGTAGCTAAAGCGTTTTTCCGACACTGCTTTTGGATTGAAAACCCTTCTTAAAATGTGCCACAGAGCAAGCCATCCAACAGGACAACTGACGGAGCGCCGTGCCACGGAGCAGTGACATCAGAAACTTCACAGGTGGTAATGATTTTGAGTCTAAAAGTAGATTTTGCTGATCTTGGCAAGTCCTGGGGCAGAGGGTATTAGGTGTGAGTAGAACTAATACCAGGCCAACCACACAGATAGATTAGGCCATTTGATACAGCCCTCCTTTCTAAGCCAGTGAAACTTCAAAGTCTGCTCCTAGTCTCTGCTGTTTTATGACCATAGTGCTGCAAAAAACTTCCTCCACCTCTCACCTCTTTCATTCACTATTTCCAGAATTAACTTCACATAGGCTTCAAAGTCTGCATGACTCTAATGATTTGTATACTTAATCCATATCATACTGTTGGGAATAAAAACAAGTAAACAAGTAGCAAACTCCTGGACGGAGAGCTCAGCTGTCATAGTACCTTACGGTATGACTTGTGAGCAAATAACCTAACCTAGTCTTTCCCAGCCTCCATTCTCTCACCTGGGAGCCAAAGGAAGAGCAATGCGAATGTCTCACCTATGGAAAAGAAAAACTGCCTACCAAGTAGGCTGCTATTTCAATCCTCATTTGGATGGTTAATGGTCAGGTCTTCTGTTGTTTTACTTTCATTATTTTACTTATGATTAGCCCTTTTTCTGTAAATCAGAAACTTCGGAAAATTAGAAACTTTATCCTAAATTTCTCCTGAAAACTTCAATCAAAAGTGTGAAGGGGGCCAACAGATGGAGTGGTGGTTAAGGGAGCTGGACTCTCACATGGCCAACCGCAGTTTGAGTCCCAGACCTTGCAGTTTGCTTTCTCACTTCACCCTCCTCACTCTGTCCCTCTTGGGTCAAGTTAAAATAAAAAAAATAAATAAAGTTAAAGATAATCATTCTTTTTAAAAAAGTGTATAGTGAAAACTTTTTATGCAGTGGGCTTTGAACAAATATTTATGATTAAAAACAAACAATGGTAAGCATACAAAGGTCTAAGTTCTCTAACCTAGAAGGCAGATTAACTCCTGGAAACATGGGAAAGATACTTCACAGCTGAATGGGGTCTTACAGAATATGCACAGTTGCCCTTTCACCGTTTCGAAGTTTGGAAGCTAGCCTACAAAGTACAGCTTTATTCCCTGCACACAAAGAAAAAGCTGAAGGAAAAAGAGCATCGTGTGCATATCTAAAACTCTTTTGTCATTAAAGTTAAAATACAGCTCACTTCTCATTTACGAATTTTTCTTTTCTGTTAACAGAAAAGTTGCAGGTTCTGAAACCTGACTGTCAGTGCTGAGTAAATTTTAACCTGCTCCCATTCAGGGAGTCAGCGTGCAGAAGATTCAGATAAATTGTATGTCCTCCTTTTCTCCCAAAGTGCCAACATCAGAAATAAATTATCTCAGGGCTGGCAAGTGGTGTGGTGGTTAAAAGCACTGGACTCCCAATGGTCGACTGCGGTTCAAGTCTCAGACCTGGTGGCTTGCTTTCTCACTTTCGCTCTCTCTCTGTCTTTCTCTGGTCAAACTAGAAAATAATAATAATAATAAATAAATAAAAGTAAATAAAATAATTCTTTAAAAAATTAATCTCTAAATAATTACTTAATCTCTTCTCTCTAGTCCAGAATGATATGCCTGGGTCATGCTTGTTTGTCAAACACAAAAATAAATGGTTTAACTATTAGGTCACTTCATTTTAATACACTGTGAGTTAATTTTGTCTTTCTTACCATACACACAAAGCGTCTAAAGAGTTAACCTGTCTACTGAATGGTTTTTGGCAAATTCCTCACTCTGCCCACTAACAGCCTATTCTTGGCTCCTCTGTGCCCACTTTGTTTTGCCTGTATATTACTTGTGAAAATTTCTATCACTACCCTGGAAGCTACTTGGAGAAAAGATACATCTTTCCCAGTGATCCTCCAAAGGGCAGGTCATGGTAGGTAGCAGTTGGGCACGACACTCAATAACTATTTGCTAAGTAAAAACACTTTCTTTGAAGCCAAAAGCAAGACGAAGATTCTTCCATTTTCCTCTCAATGTATTACATTATTTGCTAAGCGTCCTAAGTAACTCTATGAAGAAAGGAATTTGTAAGCAAAGTGATATGTCTCCAAGAGAACAAGTCCGATTAATAGCCCATCTTATTTTCCCCCCTTTAATTGCCAGAGAGAGACAGGGAGAGAGAGAAAGCAACTCCCAGTGGGGCGTGGCCATGCTGCAATCCCTTCTCCTCCATTTCTCCATTTTGTCAGGATTCTGGGCCAGCACGGGGCAGGTGCTCAGACCTCAGCTGGCTGTGTCGGATCCTGCTCCATAGGTACAGCACCTACTCACTGCACCACAGGGCCAGTCCAACAGCTTATCTTTTTAAAGTTGTAAGTTATTTAACAGTAATAATCACAGAAGCACAGACTAATGTATGAAAACGATGTAACATGAAAGCGTACAATAAGCACACAATAATAGGCTATAAACTTGGGATATGCTCTGGAGTTATCCCCATCATCTCTTGAGAAACATTTTACGGCATCATATTACTGATCACAAAGTACTCAGTCTTTCAAAAACCACCAGACATCCTCTGGGAGGATACCGAATGAACATACCTACTACCAAATGCAAGGTCATAAGACATCACAATAGTGCGAGCCCTGACCATATCGGCTACAGACAGAAGGCCTAGCTTGTTTTGTTTTCCTTTTGACAAATCCAAGAAGAAAGATGATAAGCGTTTGCCCAACGGTATGCTATGTGTAATCCAACGTCAAAGCAAAAAGGTGAAAATGTGTCCGACAGCCTTTTCAATTAAACCTGCACTTTTTAAACTTATGTCCGTTGTTGTATGGGCAGATTATTTTTTAAGCTGCTGTATCATACAGATGCCACATTCATCCCCAGCAGAATCATAAAGCAGGGAAGGATGTTGGTTTACAAGTGAGAAAAGACCTGGCTTCCCTTCAGCTCGGCTGCTCACTAGCCAGGTGAATTCAGGCACATGACTAGCCGTCTCTGAGTCTCAGCATCCTCATCGCTATCAAGAGGGTGATGACTCCTGACTCCTACGCCCAGCCATTCACTGTGAATCACCACCACCAGGTTGTTTATCTTCGACCAGCCTTTCTCCAGAAAGAATGTGAGCTGCCAATGCCTCACACAGAGAAAATACTTAAATACAGAAAGCTGGGTTCATTACTTCCACCTCGTTCTTAACTGTTTCTCACTATATTCTATAAAGAATGCCTCATCTTCAGGCCTGGGCCAGACACCTCACCCTCCGCAGAGTATGGCCTGATCATTCAGTTCCACAGACTTCCTTCTTTAAAATTCCTTCCTTCCGTGAATTTCCTTTCCTTCTGTGAATTTCCTTCCCTCTGTGAATTTCCGTCCTTCTTTGAATTTCCTCCTTTGGCCCTCGACGGTATAGTGCCTATATTATTAACTTTTCCTGTCCTCCTCAACTCCATTAAATCTAAAAGGAGGACAGAAACTACTCAACTCTACTTTGGCTCCTCCTCTGTAACCTACCACAAGCCTTGAACCCTAACAGGTTCTCAAAAATATGTTTGTTAATTATTTGGTAGAACACAAAGGATGAGTCCATTACTATATGGTCCTGTTAATATGACAAAGTAACTTTTTTTGAGAGAGATTTTTGCTATAGGGAATATGCACTGGTCCAGAGAAACAGAGAGAGAGAGAAAGCAAGAAATCACCCCCAGGGGGAATGGCTATGCCACAATCCCTTCTCCTCCATTCTCCTCTCGGGATTTTGGGTATGAACACACGCGTGCATGTGCACACACACAGTACACGCACACAGCCAGCATGAGTTTCAAGCCTCTGGGTCTAGGACGCGAACTGTGATCAGCCATGTGGGAGTCCTGCGATATAACCATTATGCCATCTGCTGGTCCTGACATGGTAAAGCAACTTTTTAAGGGAAAAGACCTTACCACTTATTAAACTTCAATCTATTACTGAGAAATAGACATAATATTCTTCTTCCTAAATTAACTGTTCCCAATACAGTATTTACTTTGAAAATCCCAGCACTCAAAACAATATTTCTCTGAGACAGTCATTTCCCATGTGCAATTTTCACCAAATGTGGTCCCCCAGAAAGCATTTATATGAAATTATTTTTGAGGTATATATTTTTCAGTAGTCTTAATCATTTTTCTGCACTTTTGAAATTATTTTTTTGGAAAGGTCATGAAATGTCTCAGAGATCCTCTACATCTGAGTTGAAGATTTTCTATATTCCCAATTGTCCACTTTTGCTACATTCATCAAATCTCTTGAAATCTTTTTAGATGAGATATTTAAGACCAAAGGCTTTATCTGAATGCCACTAAGTTGACGATGCAGTTTTTCCTGAATGTTACAGCGCTGAAATTCAAATAATGGCTCAAGATAATTAGAAGTAAATTTGTCTAGTTAAAATTAGCTCAATGATGAAATAAAGGAGAAGGCAAAGGAGAATTTCTAATTTTAATTATACTGCTTAATAATGAACATATTATAAGCATTATCTTAAAAATGTAACCAAACAAAGCAAACAAAATATATAACAAAACATATTTTCACTTATCTTAACAGCGCAAGGCAAAAACCAGATCAGGAAAAAAAAAAAGTCTAATAATAGAAAAAGGCATATACTAATATTTACACACATTTTAAAAAGGCAAAGTAAAATATTATCAACATTATTCTCTCGATATAAACACTATATTTAAAGACATATAAACCATCACAGTTTCTGTATTTTTTTTCATGGCTACAATCTAAATAAATAACGAGTGGTAAATATCTATAAATACAATCATTTTCTTGAAAATTATCTTAAGTTCATGGGGGTTCATATATATTAGATACAACATAATCTATCACTAGTCTGACATTTTTTTGCTTAAATTATGTTCAGCCGTTTATCTGTAAAAAAGCATATAAGGGACCTTAAGTAAGAAAACTGAAAAGTACTCCCGCAGAGCTTTCTATATTACTTGAAAGATAACTCTCTTCATAACTCCTGATAACTGTGAGCTAAACACAAATGCTTTTTTCCCTCCCATATGTAAATCATCCTGTTTGTGAGACTGCCTGATTATTAAGGCTTTTTATTTCCAAGAAAAAGAATACCATGGTTATACTGATCCCTTCCCTAAAATAGCAAGGTCTGAGAAGTACAAATGTCAGCCACATTGAGCACATTGCAAACTTGTTTTATCATGTATCTATCTGCCACCTTGTTTGTCACTGCGGATAGGTTACACAGGCACTCCACGTGCACTTTAGTAAGAGACCAGAACGGCCAGGTTGACACGGACACATTTCCCAGCAAATAACAATATAATCCCTAAAGAGGAAATTAGAATTACCAATTTAGGATAAAGAATGTGATGTCCTTCTATAGTTAAACAGATCCTGTGCTTTAAAAGAGCCCGACACAGAAATGAAATGTTTTAAGAACGTAACATGTGTCTTCTATGTAATCAGGTAATAGTCCCTAATAAAACATAATTTTAAGTGTTTCTCTCTTACTGATTTTAAAATATAATTATATTAAGAGCGCTCACAGTAGCAATAAAAAGAACAGGGACAACGTTAGTTTTTTTGTTGTCATTTTTACTTTTTGCTATAGAGTGGGTGTGCTCACTGGAGAGAGAATGGAGTGGGGGGGAGTGCCCTGGGGGAGGGGGTGGCCACACCACAATCCCTTCTCCATTCTTCCCTTGGGATTTGGGGCAGGCATCCACACATGCCTAGGGTGTTTTTTAAGCCACAAGTCTGGGACTTAAATCGTACCGTTGGCCATGTGAAATTCAGCCACCACAACCACCTCACCACAGGCTGGTCTGGACAACACTGAAGTTTTAAATGAGAAATTTCTGACTGATAACTTTACTGTATACACATATATATTTTTTTCTTTTATAGAGGTTTTTGCCTTAGAGTGCATGTGCTCACCAGAGAGACAGAAACAGAGACAGTGAGAGGGAAAGTAAGAAATCATATCCCAGGAGGGATGGGATCTTGGGCATGCACTCACACAAGCCCAGAGTGAACTTCAAGCCACTGAGGCCAGGCCTAGAACCATGGTCAGTCATGTGCGAGTCCAGTGCCATAACCGCTAAGCCATCTGCTGATCCCGAGTTCATTGCATTTTTAATCTCATTGTTAATACCTCCATTGCCTGTAATGTCCACATCCGATCAGTTGCCACATCGTAAGGGCCCTAAGTTTAACATGTACCCTGGCATATGAGTGGTGCTCAAAAAGTTCATGAAAAGTGCATATCGTGAGAAAGCTACACATGGGATTTCAAAATGTTTTACACCAAAACAGACTCGTGTTTTCATTTCATTTTTCCATGAAATTTCTCAAGTACCCACATACATGCCTTCCTTCTTTCCTAGGTCAGCCCCCGTTCTGAGCCTCTCCTCTCTTCTGAGCATCCACAGTCTCTACGTCATCCAAACGCATGTCCA